>NC_089747.1:31122542-31317542 GCF_040412425.1 Macrobrachium rosenbergii
AATGTACAATAACAATAACAATAAGGATACGCTTATGATTTGGTATCACAGTAGTAATGCCATTCATAATCATAATACAATCGATAGTGGGAATTCGAATGTTGCCAAAGCGACAGGGTTTTGTTCCGAGCCGTCAATGTTATCGCATCGTCATCATTGTTTTGTCAACAACGGCGACAGGCTTATCCACAACAGCGCTCATTGGAATAGATTGGACAAGCTCTGTAACTCTTACCTTGATCTAGGATGCAGTTATCTGGGCATTGCAGTGTTGCAGTTAATCACTTCATTATTATTATCGTTATTATTTTGGTTTATGGCTCCAGGGTCAGATTTATAGCACTGTGATGGCAGTTATTATTGTAAGAACAGGTATAGGCTATATGTTATGTTTTTGTGTATTTTATGTTTCTTGCTCGTACAAAATGTGTGCGTATGTTAACTCGAAGTCAAACTCAGCTGGCTTTCGATGAGGCAACCTGGCACGACAAAGAGATGCGAAAAGTCCTCTCAGCAAAATGAAATGAAGTCAGTTATTCCACTGCAGAAACAGTTGAAGCAGTCTGGTCGCGTCAGCCCAGTGGTAGCCTATGTCCGGGCCGGGCAAGCTCTAGCCCTTGAGTCCTGGCTCTGTGCGCTTGGTCAGGGCCAACAACGTTGTTTCTCCGGTAGTATCTTCAGGTTTACCTCACCTTCTGTCTTGTCTTTTTTTTTTTTTTATTTTTTTATAGTAAAGTGGGGAAGGGGGAACGGAATTGGGAATATTTACTTCAGTTTTATATTGAGGTCACTATTAGATAGTGAATGAGGTGTTGCGATTTGTATCCATACTGGTCATCTGATGTTTTAAGTTGTGAGTTCTTCCTATGTATAAAAGAGAGAGAGAGAGAGAGAGAGAGAGAGAGAGAGAGAGAGAGAGAGAGAGAGGGTATCCTCACAAGGGTTCTCGTTTCATGTAAGCCAAATTACAATAGAGTGTAATGATTAAATTTATGCTTAATATAAATACATTTGCGGAGAGAGTTTTTTTTTTTTAGTTTAACAAGAGAATTAGCGCGCAAGCCTTTTTTTTTTGTCTACCGACATTCGAATCGTGACTGAATTTGCATGGCACGTGACTTAATTCGCAAGGTATGGATTAAATTCTGTTGCATGTGAATAACCTTAGTCATATTACTTATTAAGTGCCAAGGGTGACTGTCATTTCTTTCCTTCGAGGTTAGGCATGTGCATGCCTCATTTATTTAATGAGGAGCCACACATCTATTGTGGCCGCACGACTCTCTCTCTCTCTCTCTCTCTCTCTCTCTCTCTCTCTCTCTCTCTCTCTCTCTCTCTCTCTCTAATATATATTTGTGTGTGTTTGTGTTAGTGTGTTACCATTGAGTAATTCAGCCAGATTATGACCTCAGGGAAAGTCACCTCCACATTCATCTACTGCATTGTTGTGAACGCCGTGTGAAAACTTTGTTGTGAACGCCGTGTGAAAACTTTATTGTGAACGCCGTGTGAAAACTTTATTGTGAACGCCGTGTGAAAACTTTATTGTGAACGCCGTGTGAAAACTTTATTGTGAACGCCGTGTGAAAACTTTGTTGTGAACGCCGTGTGAAAACTTTATTGTGAACGCCGTGTGAAAACTTTGTTGCGAACGCCGTGTGAAAACTTCCCCAGCCACCCTGCTGCTTCATTCACCTGCTCGGGGTCCTTAACCCCGGCTTTTAGATCCTCCTAAAAAATGAAGTCTTCACAAATTTTAATCGTACATGAACTCGAGAATCCTCCGGACGCTCAGGCTCTTTCATTAGAATATTTGCCCCACTGCCACCACAGCAGTTTGCAGTTGTAGATCCTCCTCTTCTGTTTCCTGTCACTTTTGAGTTCTGCAACCTACCCAAAAGCCTATTTTCTGTCACTTTTGCCACAAGACCATCCCCCTTCAGTTCACATCTGAACCACATTGCTAACATTGCTGATGTTTCTTAGCCCTCCAATCTTCCTCACCGCAAATCTGCCCACAAAACATTCAATTGAAAGTTTCCATCTTCATTTTATCCTGTTCACAACAACTGCCACTCTCCTAAGTTTTAAGCTAGTGTTGTTTCAGCAGTCCTTGTAAAGACGCTTCTCTTCTATTTCAGTTTTTGCAAAGTTTCTGCGACCTTTCTTGCCGTAAAGGTTCACATTTTTTATATTTTGCCGCTATTCATATCCTTGATCCATAAATGGTTCTAAAATCTCCTCGTGCTCTGTTTCTCTTCGTAATTTTACTCTTAATAATAATTCTTTCAGCTGGCTTCTTTTAAAGTTTTTAGTTTTCTGTAAAAGAAAACTATTGTGCCGGCTTTGTCTGTCCGTCCGCACTTATTCTGTCCGCACTTTTTCTGTCCGCCCTCAGATCTTAAAAACTACTGAGGCTAGAGGGCTGCAAATAAGTATGTAGCTCACCCAACCCTCCAATCATTAAACATACCAAATTGCAGCCCTCCAACCTCAGTAGTTTTTATTTTATTTAAGGTTAAAGTTAACCATAATAGTACGTTTGGCAGCGATGTAGGATAGGCCACCACCGGGCCGCGGTTAAAGTTTCATGGGTTGCGGCTCATACAGGGTTATACTGAGACCACCGAAAGATAGATTTATTTTCGGTGGCCTTGATTATACGCTGTAGCGAGTGTACAGGAAACTCGATTGCGCCGAAGAAGCTTTGGCGCATATTTTATTTTACTTGTTTCTTATATTTTACACAAACAGTATTCTCTACCGGTTGTTTTCAATGTCACCAATGAGCATACCCATAATTATCATCATCCATTTCACACATTCCGTTCACAATCTTTTCCTACCCCACAAAATCTCTCGTAGTTCTTGTATTCTTTTTGTAACTTTCCTTATCACTTCATTCGTGCAAATTTTAAACGGCCGCTTAAACATTGCAAACTATAAACCAAAGGCCTATTATGACACCATGGCCTTCACTTTCCCGGTCACATGTTTTCAGGCAGGCGTTGCCTCCATCGTAATAACGCGTATCCCCTTTTATAAAGTCCCATTATGCACAGTATACTCGTATATATCCCGGCCACTCTCCAGAACTGTATCTGTCTTTTCGAACCATGAGCAGATTAGACTCTAATAATGTGGTTAGCTCAAATGGGAATACAGTTGAAGAAAAAAGAAATAACTAAGGAAAAAACTGCAAATCGTCGCAAGTGCAGAGAATACTTGCAGAAATATTTATAACACTCAGGAGGCGGCACCTGCGCTCGTTTCACTCTTTGGCCTTGAAGTTGATTCCCCTCGTAATCACGTTGCTCAGGTGTTTAGTGAATCACCGAATCGATTCGTTAAATACTTTACTCCCTTTTTCCCCTCAATTGGTATGTGCATAGGTGTTTGCTTGCCATGATGTGTTTTAATATAGCCGCTCACTCGCGCTCTCGTATATTTAAACTTGCAACATTTACTGTCAGTTACGTACAGGCCTCAACGATCCAGTCTCCATAACTTTCTCGTCTGGACTTGCATTTACTTTTGTTACGGGATTTGACGAGTATTCACTTTTAGGCTGTCATAGCTTTAGCACAGTTACAATTAATCTCTCTCTCTCTCTCTCTCTCTCTCTCTCTCTCTCTCTCTCTCTCTCTCTTTTACACACACACATACTATATATATATATATATATATATATATATATATATATATATATATATATATATATATATATATATATATATATATATATTATATATTATATACACATTGTGGAAATTTTTTTCAATGAGATTTTCATCATTGATTAGGAATGAATATGTACGTGACTTCTATTCCTCTATAGAAAAATTATATATATATATATATATATATATATATATATATATATATATATATATATATATATATTTATTTTCTATTTATCTCATTTTTTTTGGAAACAAAAAGAGGGGAATACCTGTCAGGAGGAGGGGTGGGTCTATAATAACATCAAAAGAAGACAGCGCTGAGGAAACACTTTTGTTGGGTCGTGAATAAGAGTTATGTGGAGGACAATCTGATCTATTTACCAGAAGCTGAAGAAGACCTGAATATAGTTGTGAATGACTTCGCAGTTTTTAAGGTGGAATCAGTAATGAAGAAACTTGGGAGATGGAAAACACTATGTTATGGTGAAATCTCTCCAGAGATAATATTAGCTGAGACCAAATGACACCTCGTGTACTAACTAGACAGTTTTACAGACTGTAGAATGAAGAAACAAAGCCTGATGATTGGGAATTCTTCCAATTCTCAATCATCAGGTTTTGTTTCCTCTTTCTGCTTTCTGTAAAACAGTCTAGTTAGTATAAAGTTGTCATTTAGTTTCGGCTAAAATCTCTGGAGCTACTCCACCATAACCTAGTGATTTCCATCTCCAAGTTTCTTTATTGTTGATTCCACCTTAAAAACTGTGAAGTCATTCATAAGTATATTCCGTACTCTTGTTCTCAGTTGGCTCGAGAAAGAAACTCATAAGCCGGTTTTAGAAAGGAAGGTATTCCACGATCAAATGTTTGTGTTAAGATATTGTGCAGATAGTGTATGGAATTTAAAAATACTCTTCTGATGGCTTTTGTTGATGACGAGAAGGTATTTGATACTGTCACCAGATCAATATTTTGGACGTTCTTTCATCGCTTTGACATTCCTGCTGAAAATGTAGAGCTAATTGAGATTATCCATAAACTAAGTAGATGGAAGGTTAGCGTTGATGGGGATCTTGTAACTAGTGGGGTGCTACAAGGGGATGTTATTTCACCTTTGCTGTTTACCCTTCTCATAGAATTTATAAAGTAAAAAAATCGGTGATTAAACAGGTTTAGAATGGAATAACGATAGGAACTTGACAGGGTTGAGAATATGCTGGTGGAGCTGTTGTAACCAGGAACACCACAAGATTTACAATGTTTACTTAATAGAGTACATCACATATTTAGAGAGATGGGGCTCAAAATGAATCTAAGAAGAACAGAAGTATTGAGGGCAGATCACACATAGGTCTAGTACGATCTGTATCTAAAAGATTTTGTCGATTTGAAAATGTAGCTTTTAAAAAGAATATTTGTAGTAAGATAGCATGATAGTTAGCAGTGCTACCATAAGGGAAATTACGGTAGTTCCGTATTTGGAGGAGATGAAGGGTAGATGGAGATGGTTTAGACATGTACTTGAGGCAACTCCTTGAGAACAGTATAGTGTCAGGTATGCTCCTGTGGGCACTGGAAGAATTGGAAGACACAGACCTTGGATGCGAAGTATGAGAAGGAAGGCTGGAGATGAGTGGCTAAATTTCACATAGGCCCTTTGCGTCACATAAGGTTGGGTTTGTGTATTATATATATATATATATATATATATATATATATATATATATATATATATATATATATATATATATATATATATATATATATATATATATATATGTATATATAATGGTGTGACGTCCCTAACTTGTGTTAATAATATATGGAAGTCATCGTAGAGAAATGATAGCGTTTGTAGCCTTGGCTGACTAATGGGCACATATGAGATAAGAGAGATGCACTTTTGCTGAACGGCCTAAGAGTTTTCTTTATTATATTCTTCCACTGTCTGATCTCTCTTGCTTTCTCTTTCCATGCTAAATCCCTTCAAACTGGAACTGCCACTGTTTTTCCCCTCCAATGCGTCCTGTGGCAGGTCATTTACGAGAGTGAAGGAAGTCCATTCCTACAGTGATAGTGGGGTACCTGAAGACTGGAAGTAGCGCTGAGTTTAAAATCCGCCGCCACCCATTTGAAGGGTGACTGACAGTGATCGAATACGACAGACTGAGATGACCACTAGGCGAAAATCCTGACAATCTCTCTCCTTGGACAGAGATGCGAGATCATACCGTCCCGCTCCTTCCACTAAACCTGACTCGTCCCATTGTCATCTCCGGATGTGGAAGGCCTATGCTGCGTTGCAGTAGCACAAGACCCTCGGAGCCACACGAGCCAGAAAAATTAAGTGCCTGAGTTGACACAAGTCGGGGGAAGTTGGAATAAAAGGGAATATTTAAGAGAGTTATTGGTTCAGAATGGAGGAATTACCAAATCAAATCGTTTTTTCTTGACATGTTAAAAAAATAAGAGCTGTTAGTGAAAATGTTATTTGAATTCGTATCAGTGTTGTGTTAAGTTCACCGGTGTTCAAGTGTTCAATAATGAAACGTTGCCGACTTTGCAGAGAGTTGTAAGAATGATCATTGCTGTTTAAAATAGCCAAAGAAATCTAATTGTCTGTGTGTTCAGTACATATTGTACTGTTCATGTCATAAAGGAGAGGAGTTGTCTCATGGTTGAACTACGAGGGTTTTTGTATCAGTTAAATGCTGAGTGTTAAGTACTCATCGGGGATAAACATAATTGTATGCATATCACATTTTAATGAGTAATCGACAGTCTCTGTATTATTGTTAATGTTTTAGTCTAGAGATAAACTATAGTGAATTTCATTGCTGTTATAATAATTCAGTTGATCATTAGTGAGAGGTATAACAAGCCGCAAAAAAGTATTTTTGAGATGGAGTGCCCCATAGTAAAGTGTTGCACCTTAAGAGCCATGCATTCAAATATTGTGGCGTCAAGTTGATATTTTATGTATTGATTAGATTAAGAGAGTGTCTGAGTGAATGAGTTGCATGCTTGGACTAACCTTGATTCTGGACATGCATGATAATTGTCATTAGGACTTTTATAGTTTGGATCAAGAATTCATTTTGCTGTTTTGTGAAAGAATTATATTTCATTTTGCATTTATGTTAAACATCGTAGAAAAGGTAACTGTACAGAATTCAGAGTTAAAGTTTTTGTACAAGACCTTTCATGTATAATTCGTTCTCATTCCTAAGGGGAGGTGGGGATCAATGTAACTGCTCCATGTTCTAAAGTTAATTGTAAATTCTTTTGCTTTACATTATTTTTGTCTGAGACATTTTCATGTTGCATTGATGTTAATTTTATGGTAGTTAGTTTTAATCAATCAGTATTGTAAGGTCTGTAGTATGAGATAGTAGTCATAGTGTAAAGTGTCTCTGAGCTAATATTGAGTGAACCTAATGTTCATTCTGGTGGGAAATTTCAGTAAATCTAGATCTAGTCATTGTTTACCTGTGATTGTGATGAAATTCCATTTCCTGATGACAGAGCATTTTACCTATGTGTTTTCACTTGTATTTCAATCTAGTTAGTCATTTTGTTCGGTTCTTTTAGTTCTGTGCTGTGTTCATTTTTATATTTTGTTGAACTGTTGAATAAATTGTAGTGTTGAACCCCTGTCTTATTATTTTAAGTCCTTGGTTGTCATCCATTCTGGATCTGCCATACCACTATGTTAGTGATTGCAATCACTAACAAAGTGTCTGTGTCTCCTCCCCTCTCCCAGTGTGAAATAGTGTGTAGATAGACCAGTGCCCAACTAGGTAAGAAACTCTCTCTCTCTCAGAACATCCATTAGATACCTCTTCACAGCGAGAGAGAGAGAGAGAGAGAGAGAGAGAGAGAGAGAGAGAGAGAGAGAGAGAGAGAGAGAGAGAGAGAGAGAATGTGTTGTGTTTTGAGAAATACTGCGGAGCCAATACCAGACGAATTACTTCTTGCTGCTTAAAGCGACTGATTCATATTGACACATGAGTTGGGGGCGGGGGCGGGGGGAGAGAGAGTGCAGCCTTGTGTATTTGTAATTGAACTCAGGTTTGTAACTAAGAGATGAATTCTCTTTAGAAGTTCCTTCACATAAGAGCTCAACCAGCGTACGCTTGATTACCAGACTAGACCAGCGTAGTAAATTACTTTTCTGTGTAGATGCACCATAAATACTCAGTGGGTTTAGGCTCTATAAAGACCAATCATTTCCTTCAAAAGGCAGATAGATGTAGCAGCTGTACTCGTTGATAATTATCAGCCACTCCTGTCTGTGTACATAATATATTTTATATGTATATATTTTATATATATATATTATATATATATATATATATATATATATATAGTATATATATATATTATATACAGTATATATATATATATATATATATATATATATATATATATATATATATATATATATATATATATATATATATATATATATATATATATATATATATACACAGTGTTCGGAAATTAGAGCCCCCCTCCACAGAACAAATGGAAAGTTATGAAGTTTTCTGCCATAGCCTGTCTCCAAGTACATTATTTTAAGTTTCTATTAAGCTATTTTTCATTTTACATTTCTTGTATTTTCAGACTGAGTGACAGTTTGGCTAACGGCACGTAGGAAATCAGATGGATTGACTGAATCCGGGCTATAACCTTCAGAGAGGCCAGGGATGCTGGCACATGCTTCATTTCACGTTCCTGGATAGCTAAATACATTAAAAGAGGTGAATCCTTTGTTAAAAGAAACTGGAACAAAAATCCATATGACTGTCATCGCAAAAAGGGTGAGAATCTTGGAAGGCCTGAAGTCCTTTCTCAGGAGTCAAAAGACATCATAGCTGAGGCAGTGGTAGACCAAGAAAGTCTTTACGTAAATTGATGCTTGAACTAGAAACCAAAAGGGGAAAGAAGAGTAGTTATAGTGCTGTATATCGTGAGTTGAAAAAATCTGGTATCAAGCCATTTCATGTCATCAGCAAGCCCAACATCACTCAGCAACAGAGATAAGACCGTGCATGGTTTTGTGGTTCATTTCTTAAAGATTGGGATGAAGCTGACTTTCTCCATGTCGCTGCATCAGATGAATTCTTCATTTACACAGCCAGGAAGCCAAATCATAAAAGTGACATCATTTGGGCTGCAAAGTTGGGTGATATCAGTGATGTCGTGCACTGTCGCCAAGTTGTGAAATTTCCTGAATGTTATGGAATTTTTCTCTTGTTTCACAGCCAAATGGTTAATGTGGATCATCAAAGAAAAAGGACAGTCATGGAATGGCGAATACTTCAGAGAAACTGTGCTTACTGGTGGAGTATTTCCTTTCGTCAAAGATCCTGAAAATGTGTTATCTGTTGAAGAAGTCACATTTTTGCATGATAAGGCACCATGTTTCAAGCCTCTTCAGACAGAGAAGCTGCTTCGAAACAGTGGTATTGATTTCTTCTCGTCAAGTGAATTTCCAGGTAGCTTCCCTGACCTTAATGTGTGTGAAAACATTGGTAGTATCTTGAAGGATCGTGTTGAAGCGCACACAGTGAACTATGATGGTATGCCAAGCCTCGACGACCTGCGAAGAGAGGTGACCGAAGTGCTCGGGGAAATGGAGTTTGAGTCTCAGCTTTTTTGCGATTTGCTGAAATCATACCCCTCAAGAATGCAGGCTGTGGTACAGGCAGATGGAGGCCACACAAAATATTAAATACTCAGAGAGAAACTTAAATAAATACCTGTTCTGAATTACTTTTGTTTTTTGTCCATATCAATTTTAGTTTATGCTGTAGAGGGGGCTCTAATTTTGAAACACCTGTGTATATATGTATACTCAGAGGGCATTGTGGTTATAAGGCTATCTGTTAAAAAGTGACTAATAGGTTTAAATATATATTTCAGCCTAAAAAGCAGTAATCGATTAAACGCTTAACTATGAATTCAGATACATTTACTAAACCTGGAATATTCCAGATGTAGTGAATGTATCTGAATTCGACAGATACATATACGCATGAGCGAGAATAGATTTGTATCTTTTTTGTAGCGAAGTGGATAAACGTCACTACTTTCTGATACCCTTGTACAAGTTCGAATCTCACCCGGGCGTCAGAATCTCTTCATTTCTTCTTCATTTGGGTCTAGGCTTTGTAGGGACAAGCGTTTTCAAAGCTTGAAGAAATCGAGAAGTTGAGAGGGCATTGTAGTTTTTAATAATACTGTACATAAGTAACTATTAAGAAGTGACCAGTAGCTTATATAATATATATATATATATATATATATATATATATATATATTATGTATATATATATATATATATATATATATATATATATATATATATATATATATATATATATATATATATATATATATATATATATATATATATATATATATATATATATGTATGAGTGTGTGTGTGTGTGTGTAATTCTAATAGCCACAATGCCCTCTTAACTTCTCGAATTCTTGGCTATTAGAATTACATATGTGTCTGGTAAAAGTGACCAGTAGATTCTACATACATATATATATATATATATATATATATATATATATATATATATATATATATATATATATATATATATATTATATATATATATATATATATATATATATATATATATATATATATATATATATATATATATATATATATATATATATATATATATATATGCTATATAATCTAATGGTCACTTCTTAACAGTTACGTATGTAATTTTAATAACTACAGTGGAAATGAACACTTGGGAACTTGTTTCACAGAAGTGAATTTCTGACTCACGTCGGGATCGAACCCCGGTCTTTCAAGTGAGAAGAGTCCAGGGATTTAGCAATTCATACCAGCGAATTTAATCCAGACTCCCGACCCTTCACCGTGAGATATGATGGAAATGAACACATGGAAACGTGTTTCACAAATAAATTTCTGACTCACATGTTTGTATTATACAATATGTATGCTTGTAGGTATGTATATGTGTGTGTTTGTTAGTTTGTTGATTCAACGATTCTTTTGTAGTTAACACACTGATAATTCTGTTTAATTTCCCAACTCTTTCAGAGCTCTGGCAATCCTCTTTACCTCACCGCTGTGAGTCACTTCTGTTTTTTATGCCACCAGCCTTCATTTTAAAGCAAAGGCGTGAAGGGAAAACTAAATATAGAATTAATGTCACCGGTAAGTTGCTAAACTGGATTCTCTTTTGCACAGCAATCAAAAGCCACATCATCTGAATTCCAGTCACGTTTGTGAGTAGCTCATTAAGCGTGGTTCTTGTAGAAAATAAGTGTTGAAACAAGCGTTTCATTCGAAATCTTGTTATTAGCACTTGAAAATAAGTCTGAAGTCTTTCCCTTTGAAGAATATAAAGTTTATCAAAGAACTTCTCTTCGATTGTGTTATACTGCTTTTGGATGTAAAGTGAGTCGTATTTAATCTAAACTGGGATGGGAAATCAGCCTTGGTATTTATGATTATGGAGTGAGTTTCATTATTTTCTGGAAAGTTTCCCTGATTTTTTTTTTACTGTATTCAACTACTGGAATCTGTATGAATTCCCTTTTTTTTTTATTCATGTCTCTTTCTTTCTTTTTGCCTTTCTTGTGCGTAATGGTCATTCGTTTCTGTTTAGATGATTTCGTTTTTGATTGATTCATATGGCTATTTATAGAGTAGATCCGCCTCTGGTTTTCATGTGCGTTTCTTTTTTGATAATATATTTAGATGAATTCCCTATTTCTTTTTGTCAGGTTGATTTTACACAGAACTCGTCTTTGTTATCAGACAATGGGATCAAGAAATGAGAGTGAATGGGTAGAATCATCATTCTTTATACTTTTGCCACTTGAAACTATGAGGTTCTTACATCTCGAATTCCTTTGTGGACGAGATTTTCGCAGTTAGAAATAGCTTGCGTGGCATTTTCGGTTGCTTCTGTTGTGCTAGAAGGGGAAAATAACATTCCCATAAAGACACACAATTACACACATTATATATATACATTATAAATATATATACACATATATATATTGTAATAACTAGAGTACCCTTTTTGCTTCTCGATGTCTTCACACATTATAGTTATGCTTGTCACTACAAAGCGTAAGATCAAAATGCAAGAAAATTAAGTTATTCTGACGCCTGTAGCAGGATTCGAACCCGCACTCTGATTATCAAACGATGTCACGTTACC
Organism: Macrobrachium rosenbergii; assembly: GCF_040412425.1. Taxonomy (NCBI): domain Eukaryota; kingdom Metazoa; phylum Arthropoda; class Malacostraca; order Decapoda; family Palaemonidae; genus Macrobrachium; species Macrobrachium rosenbergii. The sequence continues at coordinate 31,134,460 of NC_089747.1, forward strand.
CACCTGATGACGAGAAAGTCACTTGTGTAAGGTAACTTCGTTCTGATAGAAAATAAAGTGAGTAACGTGACCTCGTTCTGATACTCCGGATGACGGTTCGAATCCTGTTACACACGTCAAACGTCAGAATTGCTTCATATGCTTTCCAATTTGATCTTAGGCTTTGTAGTGAAAAGCGTATCCATAATGTGAAGAAATCAAGAAGCTAAGAGGGTACTCTTGTTATTACAACTGCATACAAAACTTGTAAAAAATGACCAGGAGATTCTAATATATATGTATATATATATAAACTTATATGTATGTTTATATATAATGTACATTATATATATATTATATATATAATATATATACAGAAGGCATATAGAATAATGAATGAATAAAAACAAAACTCGAAAAGTGAAAGGAAAGAAAGTGAGATGAGTGTACTATCAGGCCAGCGAGCTGGGCTTAGGACTGTCAGGTCATGATGACAGATACTGTGACTTAGCCTGCGGTTTGAAAATAATCATATTGGCCTTCCTGTACGTAAGGCAACAAAATTGGGTACCTGAGATGACCCAGGAACCATGGTAGGAACAGTCCCGTAATCGAGTAGGCATAATAGTTCCACCTGACAGGAAACGAAACTTGTCCAGAAGACTGCCTACAAACACTTCACCTACGAGAGCAGTTTGTGTTTTGGAATGTAAGCAAATTGTTTCAAGAAATGTCAGATCATAATGTGGTATGTACAACCACCGGTTATATATTGCGAAAATACTAGGAAGATGTCGCGCTTTACAATGATTGTTCATATTAGTCCATTGTTGTCAGACTTCATTATGTAGGTATGTGTATGGCGTATTTATTTGTCATTAAAAGTTTTCATCTTTATTATTTTTTTTATTTTGTGGAGTACTTCCCAGTTTTAGAAAGTCGTTTTGTATGGAACTTATTATTTTGTAAGATACAGAAATACTGTAAATTTGGATCATGTAATTATGGAAGTAATGTAATTTGTGGTCAGTGAATTTATCTGTATCTACCTGTCTATCTATCTATCTTTCTTTTTGACACGCCTTTCCTGTTACATCCTCTACTGAGACCACAGCCCCCTCTGGTCTTGGCAATTTCCTCCCAATTAATTTTACATAACGCAACTCACTCTTCAGTGAGCCTGTGAAATAGCCGAAGTAGAAGAGGTCTTCAAATTCTCCCCTTCCCTTTTGGCTTTCTCCGTACGATAACTTCTCTGGAATTCGACTGTTTCCTTATCTTGTTAGATGACATCTAGCAGTCTTTCCCGACTAATATGGATATAAATGGAGTCTGAATTTGATCCATTCACGACCTCCACATTCGTCATTTGATGATATCGGTGTACCTCAAGGATCTTTCTCAATCAGCGTCATCAAACCTATTAAGTCTGTTGAGCTGCTCTGTGTAGGTGAGCCATCACTGTACCCCAAAGCAAGCAGCATAACACACAACCATTGTAAGCACTCGACACTGACTTCTATTGCTTTATAGTAATGCGGGTTGATATTTCGTCATCCAGACTAAGGTCTGAGGACATAACTGAAGCAAGATAACATTTTCCAAGGTTTTCAGTCAGCTCACCACCCACGCACGAAATAATTTTCTGATCCGTTCCTTGATGTATAACAAAAAGTTTTTTGTAATGGAAAGCATTGAACACATACCATGTCTACAGTGTTACATTTGTACAGTTTCGCTGCATTTGCTTGCTGCATTTTCAAAACGGTGAAGAAGTAGTACAGGTTAAAAAGATTGAAACATTCGGTAAAGAGAGACGTAACTACATTAGGAAATCATTGTAAAACGATAATTCTTATTAAAGATGTTAAACACATTTTTGAAAAATTGATGTTTATAAGAATATATTTAGGAGATATAAGAAACTGTTTACAGTGTGTACAAAGAATAGATTAAGTATAACATAAGAATTATTATATTATGGTAAGGGGATGGTCGCTCAGTAAGAATAGATTCTTCTTAAATCTCTATCAGGAGGACACTGGAAGAGGCCAGGAGGGAGTGCATAGGCGATAAGGCAGTTTATTCCTGTTCTTTAGAAAAAAGGCTTTTGTTTTTAAGATGTTGTGCATAGCGAACTTTTGTGTTATTTGTGGGAGGAAAGCTTTGATAACCTTGCTGATATCTTAATTCAATAATTGGTTGAGTATGTTCATTATAAAAGGAGCTGAAATGCACAATTCGTTCCTCAGGGCCTGAAGCCCTCTTCATGAAAAATTTCCTAAAAATTCTGCATGTCTCATTGTGCAAATTTATGTAACTTGATGTTAGACTGCCTGTGAAGCAAGGTAACTATGCTGTTAATGTTATGTAAATAGGATTTGATTGTGTTAACTCTCATTGTAAGCTTGATTTTGTTATGCTGGCTGTTCATGTAATCATAAAAAGTTCTGATGTAATTTTCGTGTTCTAATGTTTTTATAGAGGTATCGCCTGCATATCGCGTTGGTTATTGATTTATAATTTAAAGGACAAATATCTAGCTTTTGTTGTCATGTTTTTCCATGAAAATGTTTTGTAACTGTTGGTGATAAAGGAGTCCCCATGCCTGATCCTTCTATTTGTTTATTTTCCAATGACAACAACCTTATCTTCTGTTATTGAATTCAGCAGTTTAGAACAGGCATTTCATGGCATGCTTCTGAAGCTGTTTTCACCCTTGATTTTATTAGCAATGATTTCAATAGTTTCTTCATCACCATCGTTGTCCCTGTGCTAAGGGGTCGGTTGCCTGATTCGTCTTCTCCTACTATTCCTATCGACAGCATCTTCCTTCGCTAAACCCTTCACCAAATCAAAAGTATCCTTTACGGTGTGCTGATGTGCAGTAACTCTAAATCGGAGCTGCCATAACGTTAAACGGTGTATAGCAGATGTAAACTTCCAACAGCATCTAAACAAGTAAAAAATGTGCCGAAGTTTCTTGGGCGCACTCGAGTTTTCTGTACAGCCGCTACAACGTACAGTCACGGTCACCGAAAACAGATCTATCTTTCGGTGGTCTTGGTATAATGCTGTATGAGCCGCGGCCCATGAAACTTTAACCACGGCCCGGTGATGGCCTATCCTATATAGTTGCCAGAAGCACGATTATGGCTAACTTTAACTTTAAATAAGATAAAAACTACCGAGTCGAGAGGGCTGCAATTTGGTATGTTTGATGATTGGAGGTTGGGTGATCAACATACCAATTTGCAGCCCTCTAGCCTCAGTAGTTTTTAAGATCTGAGGGCGGACAGAAAAAGTGCGGACAGAAAAAAGTGCGGACGGACAGACAGCCGGCACAATAGTTTTATTTTACGGAAAACTAAAATGACTGAGTCTTTTAAAGCTTGTATTTCTAGATAAGCGTTCAGTTTCGGGTATATGGAATTTCACGAGCTTGTAAGTAGGAGGATCGATGAAAGACAGAGTAGGACGAGTAGGTACGTTTAATTTATAAGTTCTTAGAAGTCCGAACAGAAATCTTGGTTGCAGTCCTGAAATATAAAGTTTAATATAGAGTTCTGTGCATTAATATTCTCTCGTAGGATTTCCGTCTTTTGGTGTCTTCAAATTCATATTTAGTTCACAGAATTATTAACCGAAGATCATCGGAATGCCGTTTAGTGACAGTACTGGCATTTCCCAAAATGGATTAGCCTTAAATGGGAGGCCCAAGCTTTTGTATGCATCTGTTAATTCTAATGATTCGGTAAGTAGTTATTTTTTTTTTAAGATAATGCGGCATCTATTGAAACAGTAGATCTGTCGATGGAAAAGCAGTGATATAACATGTACTGCTGCTTAGGATTTTAATAGGACTTTCAGAATTTATGTAGGGTCATTACGCGAGGTATTACTGTAAAAAAACTTTCCTGAACCTATGTAGGACGAAAATTTGAGTGTAAATCCACACACACACACACACACACAGTGTGAGAGAGAGAGAGAGAGAGAGAGAGAGAGAGAGAGAGAGAGAGAGAGAGAGAGAGAGAGAGAGAGAGAGAATTCAAATGTGTTTGTTTGTCAGCACGTGAAAAATGTCTTTGGTCTGTTTTGTGTGAGCGTTTGTCAGCAGGATTACGCATAAAAGTTAAGATTCAAATTTTGACTAAAACTTGAGCATTGGTTAAAGACCTCCTCTCTGGCAGTGAACAGGATTGCTTAGCCTTTGATGAGGTCGACGGTCTCCAAAAGCTTTCCACTTCCTTTGTTTATTGTTCGTAGGCTTATAATTTTGTTGAAAATTGGAAATGTGCTGTTGCAATTCGTTTTCTGTTTTGAGAACAAGCATGCTTATACTTTTTCGACTGCCAGGTTCAACGATATATTCCATCCGCGTATTGCCATGCTTTGGAATTCACTTCATGCCTCTGTTTTTTGTAAGCAGGTCTGTCGCTTTCCTTTGGGTCGAACTCTTCTCGTTTTTTAGGTTCACCCTTCAGCGTTACTAGTTTAATGTTGAAGTAATGTTTTACGTAACTTTTGCAGAAAAGGCCATTATAGGGAAAATGTGAAGGTCTAAGAATAAAATTATTCTTTACCGTGAACTTATTATTTGCACTTTATTCCAAGAGATTCATACATGTGATACACTGGACTGTCCATATTATGTTGTTGAAGATTTTGTGGTAGTGAGACAAGAATTCATTCATTGTACACTATCCGTGTTTCAGAATATAACTGTATGGAGATACACAGCGTTTTGGAGAGTGGGATTTGTTTATTTTAGTACACTCCTCTCCTCTTGACCGTTTTGATGATGATTATTAAAATAGTTATTAAAATTATAATAGAGATCATTGTACACGTTAAGAAGACCTTGAAAAGTAGAGTATTGAAGGTGTTTAAGTGAAGGTCATAACCGTGTAATGAGGGTCTTTTTATCTTGCATATTTTTGGACGTTTGGTACATCATTCGACAAAAGAAAGTAAATGCCAGTTCATTCGCCCTAGATTAGGCTGGCCTTGTGATAACAAGGACATTTGTTCTTGAAGCATCCTGTAAAAATGTATAAGGGATGTAAACAAAATTCTTATAATACGCCAATTTTATTTTCAAGTTTTAACATTTTAGTTGAAAGTTTCCTCGTACGAACTCGACGCTACCAGTTTTATCACCGGATGACTATGTGTTATGTCGAATACCGAAATTTATCATTAATAGAACCATACCGAATGCTGAATATCTTACATTAAGAAAATTTATCAGTCCCGTTATATACTCTGGTAATCCGGTTTGACAAATATTTGTTAATATCGAGCAGTTTTAATAAATACGATAGCAGTCATATATCCTGTTGTAATATGTTTTTTCTTTGAATCTTAGTGTCACTTTCAATTTCATATCATGTACTCACGTTTAGTATTTAAGCTTGATTAGTTTTCTAATTACTATGTAAAACCTAATTAATAGGTTTTCTAATTACTATGTACACTTTTGGATTGTAACCTTCATTAAGAAAAATTTGATTTTTTTCAAAAATGTTATTCAGAATACAAACTTGTAAGGACAAGTTAAAAAAATACAGATGCAATCACTTAACTTGCTTCATGGTGTTTTATACATGTATAACGTTACATTTTATTTTATGTTGCAGCATGTGTGATATCATCTGGCAGCGTGCAGGTACCCTGGGTCTGGCCTCAGGTTCTAGTGACGTCATGGGTTCCCCCGAGAAACGGCTCAGACCCCGTTCTCTTGGAATTCAAAGTCGACTTCGTGGATGGCATCTCTGATATCCTGCAGCTGAGATCCAATAAGGTTACGATCTTGACCCAAAACGATGACCTGGTCAGCTCTGATGCAAAAGTATATCCAAACGAGGGTGGCCAGGGAGGCTGGCTGAACGTGACGTTCGAGGTGAAAGACACCTACGTTCTCAGAAAAACTGATTCGGACGAGGTGGTGTTCTCTGCGGAACTGGGCAACCCCACAGCGCATGTGCAAGAGGTAGTCGTTACAGGAAGCAACGTGACCGTTAACTGTGACAGCAGTAAGTTTATTTCTTGTTTCTGTTCTCTCTGAATGAATTAGCATTCATCCGAATGGTGAATCGCGTATTTGGATGCGCCATCGTTTATGGTATCTGTGATTAGATAGGAATATTTACATCTAGTGCGTGTAATTTATCACCCTTCTCAATCTATTTTCGCTTCTGATATAATTTAGACAACACAATAAATTAATATTTTGTCTGCTGTTTTATATGGGAACTTGCTGAAATAACATAATTTTTTTATTGCATTATGTTGTTGTTTTTATTTTATATACTGTATATTATTATTGATCTGTAGGAAATGTTTGTGATCCATATACAAAAGTTGCCCATGTTTGCTGCAAAAGTACTCTTTTTATTTTTTGAGTTTCCAGTTCAGACAGTTATTTACAGATTAAGCCCATGAAGTTTGCCGATTTTGGCAGCCAGAAGTTTACGATATCAGCAGCATAAGTAGCTATTATCGGCAATTTGACAGTATATTACCTACATGATATAAGCCTGATGAGTCTTTGGTAGGATAAATTGATCAGTAAAAATAATGGATGTTTTACACACACACACACACACACACACACACACACACACATATATATATATATATATATATATATATATATATATATATATATATATATATATATATATATATATATGTGTGTGTGTGTGTGTGTGTGTGTGTGTGTGTGTGTGTGTGTGTGTGTGTATAAACGTACAATATTTACAGGCTATGTACAGTATAATAGAGATGAGCAAACCCCCAAGTCCGTAAAGCGTTTGTTGTTAAACTTATCAGCTCTTATCTACACGAAAATCAAAGGATTGGGTAGATGAGATAGCAATAAAACATAAAACACACACAAACACGTTTTATTTTTAGATAGATTGATAGAATCTAATGGTCACTTTTTACCAGGTACGGATTTTCTTCACACTTTTTGGGTACGCTTTTTACTACACAGCCTGAGATCAAGAAGTTATTACAGTAACACACGCAGATACACACACACACGTATGTAGGCTATATATATATATATATATATATATATATATATATATATATATATATATATATTATTATGTGTGTGTGTGTATATATATATATATATATACATATACATAAATATATACATATATATATATATATATATATATATATATATATATATATATATATATATATATATATATATATATATATATATATACACATACAGTATATGTGTGTATGAGATTTGATGTGTACACACATTCTAGGCTGTGTCTTCAAAGATTCCTAGCAGAGATAATATCTTTGAAGTGAATGATTTTTTCAAGCCAGCTGAGTCATTGCCACGGTGATAGGAAAGAGATCTTCCAAGCCCAAGGTCAGGGAGCGTGTACAAAGTTACAAAGCCGTGTGCCTACATACGCGCTTATCTAGTTAGGATTAGGTATTCCTTTGCAAATATAGTTAATAAAATGTATGTGTTGACAGTTGCTCTTGTAAATTTAATTTGAGATTTTTTAGTACAAGCTTATGTATTGATTTATATTTGAATGTCTCCGTTATACTGTAATGTAGACATCATTTTTAGATTAATAATTTTCAGTCGTAAATTGGAGTCACACACCAACTTACACTATCTTGAGTCGATGATATGAACATGTAATTAAGCAGAATATTGCATAATAAATTCCTATTTGTATTTCGGTAATATTGTGTCTTCATGTGGGCATTGTCTTTGGACAGCCTACTTAGAAAGTTGATAGTTCATATTTTCGTTATGACTTTTTGTTCATGGATTACTGATAATAATAATAGCAATAATAGTAAACATTTTTGCGAGTTAATTAAGCAGCTGGTATTGTGGAAGTTTTCTGCACAGGGGATCATCCTTGATTTAGCAGTCAAAGGAGGAGGAGGATGATGATTTATGGCTAAGGGGGCAAAATTTCCAGAATAGGATTTAATTGGAAATGTAATATAAAGTTAGTGACTAATGTTACTATGGCTGAATATTCCTTATGAAAATGCTATGGCTATCATAATTTTATCCTCTTAACTTCATTTTACGGTTGTTTCTCATCTCATGTATTTGTTTACTACTTATTCTTCACATATTACTGTACTTCCCCGTTGTTCGGTTTTATCTTTTTTTCACATGTAAAAAGAGAAAGTTAGTAGCATTTAGAACAATAATAATGATAAATGTTGTCTACCATCCCATTTTCCACCTTTATCCAAGAAAGCTTTCGGGTTTCAACACAAGTCTTCATCAGCTGCAAATAGTCCAGTATCTTTCGTATAAAAATACGGAAAAAAATAAACATAATTTGCTTATTAATTAGAAACTATTGGTCTATTTGTAACAGATGATGGATTAAGTATTTAAACATTCAGACACAAGTTACCTTCTACCCATATCCCACTGGTGCGGAAAGAAAATCACATGTTTTTGCGATTTTCGTGTATCTGTGGGTAGAAGCAGGGTCTGCAGAATATAAGGGTATCCCATGGAGGTTGTGTAGAAGCTGGTTTCTCAGCCCTTCGAGATTTTTTTTTTTTTTTTTATTGAGAAACCTGCCGAACAGCGACAGGGGAAAGTCGAAGATTACTGCGATACTCCTCAGCTCTTTTTTTTTCTGTTTCTTATTCACATTATGGGAGTGTTCAAGGGAAGTCTGTGTTCTTCCGTTTTTCTCTAGATTTTACGGTGGTTGACGTCATCGCAACCCTGACCTAAAGGAGCGTGTTTGATATCCACTTGCCGAGTTTTTTTGTATATACGTCGTTTAGCGATAGAAATTGAATTTATATTCTTTTAACTTCCCTTGATTACCCATTTTTAGGCAGTCATTAAGCTTGTATTGCGACCACTGATCTGTATAGAATGTTTCTAAAGTGCTCAAGCGTTGTTTGAATGCCAAGCCGTTTGAAGCGCAGACGTAGGAGAGTTACAACTCACAAGCCCAAACTTGTCTCTCCAGCGCCACCCACATCCTCGTCTATCAAGAAACAACTATAGAGGAACGGGTTTTGAAATCGATGTGACCTTTTGATTAAACACTGTATGGTGCTTGATTTTATGTCTACAATCCATATACTGTATATTGAGTTTTTCAACATTAAGCTCCAAAGAGAAAACGGTCTCTATTGCCACATACTCGTACTTCTGAAGGCGAACTGTAGATGAATTCTTGTATAGAAAATTTCTCCAAAATCACTTGCATAAAACTTTCACAACACTAGCTGCTTCATACACCTACACAAGACTTACCAGTGTCTCAGAATCATTTGTACACACTACAACGTGCACCTTTATCTTGCATAACTCATGTTTCGGGGATGCCGCTTTTCCATATCCTCTTATACCCCATTATCCAGTTATTTCTAATCTTCCCTCTCACCCTCCCGCCGCCGCCCCACCACGCCCTTAATTCTGAATTGTACGCTCTTCCTCCATTCTCTCCACATGTTTCAACTATGTCAAAAAACACTGATCCGTCCTTTCACCTGCAATAACCTTTTACCACCCATGCAAGTCTCGACATTCCCACCCTTTTAGTTCTTGTTTGCCACATATACTATGCAAGCAGTTTATCTTTATAACCTTAACCTTTGTCTTTCATTTCCATTCAGCATCCACACTTCACTTCCATAATGGAGAGTTGCATCAGTAATCCCTTGAAAACACCTTGGCTTTCATAGATACCCCAAGCCTCTTCCCAGTCTTTTGCACACATCCTGCTACCATCCTTACTTCACCAGTTCTGTGATTCACCTCTTCTACCATCTTACTGTTATCCAGTATATGTACTGCCAAATACTTATACGAATTTGCTGCTTTTATTCTTCCATCATCCATACTAACATTAATTGCCCCATCTTCTTAGTTAACATTTACCCCCACAATCTTACTTTTGCTTGCATTCTTCAACCTCGTAATTGCCATCCCAACTTGTTCAGCAGTCACGTCTACAACCATTCTCAAACTTGCGCAAACCCCTCCACTATTGCACTATCCAGCTCCGCCTCCCTGTCTCTTTCACATTCAGCAAACCCGCAAAATATTCACTACATCGACCAAAGACTACGCTCTCTCCAGACAGCTTTTCTTTGACGTCTTTTATATCGAGATTCATAATTATGCACTTTAGCTTTTCTCTCTGCATTTACTTCTTTGTAGAGCTTCTTATTCTTCCCAATGTCGTTCTTCACCTTTTCTCCCCTTTTTCTGTTACATGCCTTTTTTTTCTGTCTTGCCTCTCTTTTGACCTCTTTATCCATCCTTCTGTATTCATGTACAGGGTCTTCCCTTTTGTCTAGCAGTAGCACTCCAAACAATATTTTTCTTTCACTAAACTTCAAATTTCTTAAGCCCACCACTCGCTCTTTTCATTTCCTCTGTCCTTCCTCCTAAAATCCCAAATTCTTTGTTAACTCTATGACCCTATCGTGGAATTTTGCACTCACTGTATACTTCTTCAACTGCTCTGTCTTCAACTCTTTTCTTTCACCTTAAACGTTCTTTTCACTTCTGCCTTATAAAAACTTACTTGTCTTAATTATCTGATAGCAACATTTTCGTCCTTTCTTCGCCAATTAAATTTTCATCAACCTTAACTTTTGCTTCAATCAAATAATGATAGGAAATAATCCGGCTACTATTTTTCTCTCCTTTACGGATATCAACTTACTCTCTCATACACACACACACACACACACACACACACACACACACACACACACACACATATATAGCACATTCACGTATAGAACAGAAATAAATTTCTGACTCACATTGGGATCGAACCCAGGTCTTTCAATTGAAAAGGAAGGGCAGTACCAACCGAACCACACAAGTCATAAAAGAAGTTGAAACCTAAGTACTACTGTATCTAAGGCTTTTACCTGGGAAGCCCTCAGGTACGTTGGTACTGACATAAGTTCTAACTTTCATGACCCATGTGGTTCGGTTGGTAGCGCCCTTGCCATTCAGTTGAAATACCTAGATCCCGATGTGAGTCAGAAATTTATTTCTGTTCTATACGTGAATGTGATATATATATATATATATATATATATATATATATATATATATATATATATATATATATATACATATATGATGTAATATATATATATATATATATATAATTGTTACATATTTAGATTGGTCTTGCAATTAAAATAAATGTTTAAATTGAACTTTGGCTTCAGGGGGACTTACCCATAACCAAATGCATAATGAAATGATATGTAAGAGACACAAGTTACTTACCCAGTACATACATTTGAAGCAAAAGAAGGATGCCATTGAAAGCTAGTTGTAATTGGTTACTTTACACTACTTTATTTACGCAGTAAACAAGGATAAATTAGCAGCCCACCAATTTCAGTGGTAACAATCAGCAACAATCCAGACAACACAATGTAAGATATCTAGGGGTTAGTAAGGAATTTACAGGAATCAGTTACACAAATAAATGTTGACTGGCATGCAAACCAATAGGGCAGTTGGTAACTAAATAACCACCATTACAGGACAATTACATGGCTTTCTAGAAAATACTCAAACTGAACATGAATCGTACATGAGGAGCCACAGCTTGAAATGGATAGCAGGAGCTGATAGCTTGTAAGGTAGCAACGGAATTAATGCCTCTTAGGCGAGATCTCACAAGCAGTGGTTGCAGAACAATGAGGGGGCAAGACAACATATTTGGAAATAGATTTGTTCCAGATAAGCTTAGTACATCAAGGCTTTTCTCATCAGTACTATTCTAGCACTGTGGAGGGAGGCTTTACCCTTATGTCGTTGAAAGCAAGGTGTATTCTTTCCCTAAACTTAATTCCTACAAGGAGCAATAAATCATTTATCTTATGCCACAAGGAACACACAAATGAATAGTAGTGGGATTTTCAGGAGAATTACTTTGGGGGGGAGAGAGAAAGTGAAATGGAAAGTAGTAGTTTAGTCTTTGGAAAAGTCTACTGGCACTCAGATGTTAATTCTCAGACACTACCTTATATATCTTCCCAGTTGCAGAAGCTTATGTAATGAGGGGCAGCATTGACTGGTCTTTCTTCAACAACTGAACAGAGTTGTATTAACCCTTATGGTACTAGCTTTAGACAGAACGCAAGGAGCGGTAGCCTCTTAGATTAGGGATACCGCAAATGTATGTCTGTTCTCTTGAGTTAGCTGACGACTGCCTCCTTCTCAGGAAGTTGGAGGCTTGCTGCTTCGTAGTCATCCCAGGGGGGAACTCCTGTCTGGAATAACAATCTGGGACCAGTGAAAGTTCAAAACAAATTCTTGTTTATAGGTCACCTCTATGTCAAGGGGGGAGAAAGGCTATCTATCATTTGGATGCCCTTATGGTCCTAACTTGTGAGTACCTGAGCTGACCTTGCACGACGAACCCTCCTTCAGACTACCTCGTTGTAGCTCAGTCTGTGGGCCTATCCCTTACCCCTGATCTTGCTGTCTTATTTAAAGGAAATCCATCTCTGTGGATTCTTGGAACAGAGGCTGTGGCAGCTGAATATTTATAATAGAATTTATATACTCTGTTCTGATACATGGTGTAACATCCTCTTTTCGTCACAATTTTCTCTGACCCATGTACATTTATAGATTTTTTCATAAACCATGTATTTCCAGTGATCAGACCCTTCTCTAAACAACCACAGGAGAGACTCCATTCTCATTTCCTCGGTGAACTCCATATCTGCCCAGAACTCCATTCGTATCTCTGTCACCAACCACTGCACTTAAATTCCTTATCATAACCACCCTTTCATGCTTCCCAGACCCTTGAAGGCATGAATTCAGACTTTCCCAAAAATACCATTTTTCCTCTCTCATTCCTTTCCACTTCTGGCTCATGCATATCACATGCACATTTACAGTTTTTTCTCGTGCCACACTCAGTCTTACTCATACCGTCCTCTCACTAACATAATCGTACTCTTTCACCCAGTCCTAGAGTTTAGGACTTGAACAAAAGTGCTACACCTTCCATAGCTCCACACCTTTCAGCTTTCTTATACACAATCACTATACTTTACACTCCTGTACACACTGCCTTTTGTCACGGTTCACTCAGTGCCAAAGCATTCAGTATTTTTCTCCTTAAACACCAAGATGCAATATTTATTGTAATAATAAGTACAGGGCATTACAAGGTGTGGGGCGCAAACCTTGTCTGTTGATGACTTTCACAATTCATAGGGTAGCGAGAATGCTAGCTATTATTTTTCCTTGCATTCCCCAGAAATAAAGATGTAGATGCAATTTGTCTCGTACAGATGCTCATCTGCTATTCAGGGGGCGTTTTTTTTTTCTCCCCACTATGGGGTCCATAACCCTTCATTAAGCACTGCACTCATTTGCTTGGGGCACATTTTTTCTGTACCCCAGGACCAAAGGGAAAATAGGTAAAAGGAAAAGGGGTATATAAGAACAATGGGACTCCATTTAAAGTCAGAAAAAACAGAAGTAGGAAAGAATTCCAGATCCTAGTAGTAGAGGAAAAGCTGCTCACGAACTGTGTAATCAAAGAAATAACAATTTACAGGGTGCGTGGGAGAAGCGTAGAGAGAGAGAGAGAGAGAGAGAGAGAGAGAGAGAGAGAGAGAGAGAGAGAGAGAGAGAGAGAGAGAGAGAGAGAGAGAGAGAGACTATCCTGACTCATACTCTTAACTGGACAAAATTTTCTGTCTTCCACCAACAAAGGTTTCCGTAACTGCAGTATATCTTCATCGCTTTCAATGCCAAAATCACGCATCCCATATTAAATGTCTCTTTATTTTTTACTCCAGATGAACTGATTTGGCACGTCTTCAGAGGGAAGAAAACGGTCCCCTTGACCCCGGGAGGTAGAGGGTGGAGGGTGGGCATCCTCCCGACAAGTGAAGTCTTGCCGACCTTGACCCTCGACGGTAGCGCCACCAATTTGACTCTCGGGCTGAGTGCCGGGAGAAAGGGCATCAGTGCCAACACTTCCGTGCCCCTCGAGCCCTTTACCCGGTACAGCTTCGTCATCGAGTGCTTGTCTTCGACAGAACCGGGTGAAGATGCGAATCTTAACTGTTACGTGAAGGTGGGTTCTTTTTCTTCATCCCCCAAAACAAAGGTTGTCTTTCTTTGCGCATTCCTAGGTTATTGGTAAGCTGAAGAAATTATGAATCATTTATATTTCATTATAATTATAATTTAAGTTTTACTTCTTTACCAGGTTATTGAACATCAGACAATAATATATAAATATTTAACGTCGAATCTCTAGGCCATGGCAATTTTTTTTCTTCTGTTAGACGATGAAAGCATATTCTAAATTGCAGACTATTTGCAAATGTTTCTCTTTTTTTTTATAGTACTGAATTAAAGACTTGAACAGTACATTAGTGGAGAATATATCTAATGCTGCCGCTTAATTCAGAGCGAAATATTGCTTTAAGGAAAGCTTTAAATTTTATTGTTTGTCTGTCCGGTTGGTGGATAACTGACTACATATTTCATTTGTTGCAAGTTTCATTAACGACAGATTTTTTTGAAAACCTCGATTGGGGCCAGCAAGAAAAGTGTTTATTTTAAGACTCAAACTTGTATCCTTTGCTACTGACGAAGCCTGTTCATAAATGCCTAAATTTCAACCCCAAGTAACTTTGCACCGATAACAACGGGCAAAACTTGTATAGCCTGGAATTTACATTGCTGGTTCTGTAAATAAAGTAATTGCTCATTTCTTTTACCTCCTCCGAAACTCATTGGCAGTATAGTAGGGTCCGGGAAAAACGAGTGTTCAGAACTCCTGTAAATCAGCCAGACTGTTCTCTGGTACTGGGACCAAATTTAAAAGACCTGAGTTTGAGTTCTTTTCATGCGATTTTTAATTTCCGTAGTTGGGAAAAAGAGTAACATATAGCCATGAAAAGTTAGTATTCATGCTAACATTCTGTAGTCTCTTACCTGGAATCACGTTCTACCGAAATAACTTGAAATTTGACCTTTGACCTCTTGAAAATGTTACTTTTGACAAAGGGTTATGGATAAATTTTCCTTAGTAGTAAAACAAAAGGGAATTCCTATACAGTATTATACAGTAAATATTTCAGATGCTAAAGCTAAAAAGTTAGCCGTTGGAAATTTAACAAGAATAACTTCAAATACATTATAAATTATCTATATTTTTCTAGCTCTCTTACTTTTTCCTTCTTTGACTTAGTTTACCTGAATAAAGGTGTCCAGCCATTGCGTGAAATGGCCAGAAATAGTTCTTTTTTATCCAGCACCTACAGTACTGTATTACCTGTTGTCTCATTTGTACGTGACGCTATTCCGATAAGAACCTGTACATAACACACAAGGTCATTAGTTAATATTGTAAAGGTAATATTTTGTATTATAGAATTATCACATTTGTAGTGATTACTATCAGTAGAATTATTAAAAACAAGCATGGTTATTATGAGAGAAATTTGAGACTTATAAGAAAAATGGAAAGAAAGAAAGATTGTATCCAGGATTATCATCAAATTTGATAGAGTGATTGTGCGTGAACAGTGTATTGTTTATCATTCATTTAAGGATTGTTAAAGGAATATACTAATTTTGGAGTTCGTTCGTTTTTTTATACACTATTGTGCATATTTTCCCTTGAAAATCCAGTAACAAACAACATACCATTGTGTCGGTGTATGGAGGGATTTAGAACTCGTTTCTTATAAGCATTGTTATTGTTTAGAGTGACATCTACAAATTTCTAAGAATTTAGTTAAAATTTCAGTAGGCTGGCGCAACCAAAATTAAATGAAAATACATGAATTTTTTCGTTTGTATTTTTTATTAAGTATTTTCTTGGGGAAAGATATTTGAAGTGTTGTGAATTTTGAACTGATCTTCTTGTTACTTTTTGAATGTCAGAATAGTTGCTCAGATGGTAAAAAAAAAAAAATCCTACCATGAGCCTCCATGGACAGAATAAGAAAAAGATTGAATGTGCTTTTGGGATTTTACTTTCCTAACATTTTTACTTTACTTTCCAACAAATTATAGCTCTCCCTTAGCACAGCTAATCTTCCAACATCACTGAGTGAGATTTCTTACAATATCAGACATTGTCTTGAGTCCTGCTTGCTGTATTTCTTGGCAGTAACTTAACTGAACTGCCCTTGAAACCAAATTACATATTAGGAGATGATGAAACTATAAATCAGTTTTACTTTATTCAATGCACCATTCCTCCAATGTATACCTGATAGGATTTTGTGTTGTCTTCAAAATTTTCCAGGCCAAAAAATCACTTCTGAAAGCTTTCAAGCTACCCTTGATGCCACGTTTCCTAGAGATAGAAGGGGAAAGCATAAAACCATTCTACTTCATACAGAACATTGTTCCCTTACCTGACATCTTACCTGTTATTGATACAACTCCTGCTCCGAGTGGTAGTCATTCTTCAGCTTCTAGTCCGGGTGAGTTTTGGAATCACTACATCTCTACGTATGGATGATAATCATTTAGTATACAGTAATCTTGTCTTGAAATGGTGATATGGAACTTTTAATATTTCCAAATTTCTGAAGAATTTTAATAATTTTTTATAATAGTACTTATAATGATACTTTAAAGTGTTGAAGAAATTTAAGTATTTTTCATAATAATGCTTTTAATAGTATTTTTTTTTGTAATAGTATCAACTATAATAATATACTGTATGTATGTGAAAACAGTTGACTGAATCATGAAATTTGCCATTTTTAAGTCTTTCTGAATATTGCATTAATTCTGTTTTTGAGTGTCACTTTTTGTGGCGTACATTCTCATAGCTGCATATTCAGCACGTGATAATTCTTTATGTTTATGCTTCATACTATCCTTGCATTAAAAATTTACCTTTAAGAAAGTTTCATGGACATTCTTTTGAAATATTTTCTCTCGGAAGTTTTGGATTCAACAAAAAACTCATGTGTTTAAAAACTTATATTTTTTATGCATACTTCTAGGTACAGAAATTGACATAATAAAGAATAAAACCCCATAAGATTTTATATTATAAGACAACATTAAATTGCTAAATACTGTTTATGTATTTTTGTCATTATTGCACTAGCACAATGTACGTACGTGTGTATGGCCATGAGTTACAGAGTATATAATCTGATTTTATTAAAACTAGCTTCCGGAGGTGGCGGCGGTGGTGGGGGAAGCCATGGCAGTGGAGGCCAAGTGAAACTGGGATGGAGCGGCTGGTGGGCCGCTTTGGCTGTTATCTTGGGGTGCATTCTCATTTTCGTTATCATCATGTGCTTTGTGTCTCATTATCACAGACCAAAGATAGAAGTAAGATATTTTCTGTTTTTGGTGTGCTTTGTATCTATACTAGATTTTCTCTTGTGGGACAGAACTTACAAAATGTAAAAAATATTGTGTGAATGCGAAGGAACGACTGGGTCAGAACACACCAGGAGTCTCATAGAAATTTGAACCCCAAATAACCTTAGGAATAGCATACAGTTGTCTTTTTAGTTTTTAATATATGAAAATAGTAAAGGAAAATAATGTTCTCAAGAGCAAGTTCTCAAGCTTTGTAGAGATGATTTTAAAAATTATAAAATGAGGTACATCACTACAGATCGGGAAATGGGCAGGTTTTACAATGCCAACAATAATAGAAAGAGTGGTGAATAAGAAATTTAAAATAATTTTTTGCAGAGAAAGTGTGAAGTTTTAAACAAGAAGTCTGTCTAACATGACCTTATGTCACAATAACAAAAGTATTGGAAATGTTAAAAGTAATAAATGATTTCTTGAAGTTCCAGACAGAAAATTACCAAAAAAGGTAAAGGAAGAAGGGACTAATTAGGGTGATTTCTTGTTGACCTTGCTCTGTGGCATCCGTACTGATAAGATTAATATCTCTGAGAAGGCATTATTGTGATAACAGTAGGGTTAGAGTGGTAGCTCTTATTGGGAATACAGACTATAAGATTGTACTTTCAAGATGGAGGTTAAGTGTCAGTGTTTAGAAAAAATATGATGCAAAATTATTAAAAACTTCCAAAAGTAGTATTTTATACCCAGTTGCACCAAACTAAAACAAAAAACTATTGGAAGCTGAAAGTCGATTATTTGTTTAAAACTGGTGTATTTCATCATATTGCTTTTAACAGAAGCCATACCGTGTTTGATTCTTGTTTTGCGACTTATATTTCCAATTTATACACATTTTTTCCCACAAAGGATAACTTTCAAAATGCTGTTCACTTTTTTTGGAAAGGCTACCTCCTGTAACTGGGAACTTTGATTCTAAAGGAGGCACTGCAGCAAATAGGCTATTGTCATAAAGTCCCAGAACTTTTAATTCCCATGTGTTGATAACTGAGTAAATTATATTGATGTTTTCAGAAGCTAGACCCCATTTGGTACACCAGGAAAATGTCAAAGGTATTTCAAGTATAATTACCAAACCTAAACATTTTAATGTTTAAGTTGTGAAAGAGGCTGATTTAAAATGAGGCTTTTAAATAAGCTTAAGCACACTTTTAAAATTAAAACTGGAAATTAACCAGCTTTATGTACTGAATGTATACATCACTGCTTATATGGAAATGTGGTGAAGTAGAAGAGGAGTTTGAAATTTGTACACACACACACACACACACACACACACACACACACACACAAAAAGGAATCTTGGTGCATGATTCTATTTTAATTTTGGATACTCTCACCCTCTACCAATCATAAAATGCTTGCTTTAGTGCTTCCGCATTCCCACACAAGTCTGTTATTCACCTGTACATCTCTGTTCTACAAACATAAAAACTAACTGGAACCAGATTTTTGCATGCTGTGCCCCCTTCTAAAAATACTGTACATCATATTTTCACAAATACAGGGAGTTATTTGCAAACCTTGTCACTCATGAAAACTGTGGCTTAATAGGATATGAAATAATATTGAGAAATTAAATTGCGTACTCTGACATTTATTTTATTGGTTTGGTATAAAGAAAATTTAATACTACTTGCATATTTCTCACCATATTGTTTTTCATAATACAGTACTGTACTGTACTTGACATGATTTTTTTGATAATGTGCATAGTGAATTGCTTGGTACTATAATTACAGTACAGTATTTGGGTTTGGTATACAGGGTAGTAACCAAGTTATTTTATTACAGACAATTTCATCTCATCTGCTAACGGTTTGTATTTGAACACTTTTGATGGATGTTAAAGACAGACTTGCAATCATGGGCTAACGTAGCTTATTTTTGGGTTTTTTCCCTTGTTATCTTGATTATAATATTGTACATATTGTGCATCTGAGCATTTTACCTTTATATGATCCATTGTTGTGTCTGCATAATTATGTACAGTATATATGTACTATGAATATTAAGATTATACAGTACCTGAACTTGGAGGTCATTTCAACATATTTGCATATACAGTACAATATATTTATTATGCCTGAATAGCATGCTGTAAGCTGAGCACCATATAATTCCTTATAAGTTTATACAACCAATAATTGGCAGCGTGATATTGTACTACAGTATTTCAACATCAGTGCTCAACAGAACAGTTGTTGATAAGCTCATATGAAAAATTTGACGAGTTCATTGTTGTTTCATAGATGTGCTTTAGTTTAATTGAATTTTGATATTTGATTGTTGTTAAATGTTTGAAATTTTCATGTTTAAGGTGGGTCATAGGTATATTTTTTAGCGCATTGTTATTTTGCCATCAGACTTTGTACGAATTGGGCAATATTGATGGCAAAGTTGACATTAGACTACCTTAAAAATGTATGGCTTCATTTTTTTTCCAATGACTACTAAAGCTTTAGTGGGATAATGGTGAATGGTGTCAGGAAACATGCTCATAAGATACAGCCTCAGTACAAAAATCATATATTTAGTAAGAATTGTAGATATTGTTACTAGAGAAGGTTGTGCGCAGGTTAATACACCAGAATTTTCTCAGTTATCTGGGGAGAGATGTGGTTAGGTTTTATTTTCATTGTGAAAGTATACCACTTGCAGATTCTTGGAACTGTTTTAATGGACTAATATTTTCAGCTAAGGTGTAACTCTCACTTAGGCTTATAGCCTATCATTGCTAACATTATTCTCATGAAATTTTCTTGGCTCATAACCTGTTAATTTTGTATGTCATTAATATTGAAACGTTGACATTGTCTTGGCAAACCCTAACATATTTCTCATTGCACCAAATATATTAAATTATTTCACGTCCTTCATTATTGTGCTTTACCTTTGGCACTCCAAAAAGTATTCTTATTCTAACAAATCATAACTGAATTATACAGTAATTTTATCATTGCTTTAATGGTACCTGTTATTGTTGTAGCCTTCATAAATCTATGAGATTTTTGTGTGTCCAATCATTTCACGTTCATACCTTATGGAATCTTATCCCTGCTTTGTAATTTTCCCAAATGTTAGTGAGACTCTCAACCTGCTGGCTACTTACATGAATCCAATCTTCCCAAGTCCTTAAGTGATAAGGTATAAGTTTCAAAACTTCAACACTGGTAGAAATTTTCAGCTGATAGATATTCACCCAAATCACGGTGAGCATAGTTCTTTCAGTGTTACAGTATACCATAAGATTCTTTAACTGGCAAAGTCTGATGTTAGTCTTACTATCTTGAATCCCAGTATCAGTTTTTGGTAAAAACAAAATTATAGTGACAATTCTTGTGAAAAATTGATATGATTCTCATAGCCAAATCTTCTCTGGTTTCTTACTCCATAAAATTAAATGAATACTAGACATGTAAAACTTAGGTGGGTTTACTCTGTTTAATGGTTAATAACTATTTTCATCTGGATTTCTTTACTAAATGATTATGTAATCATGAATGTTAAGACACTCAGAACTTATTTGTTAACTAAGCTTTTCTCACAAGTTCATATTCTAAAATATTTTTTAATGTTTGCCTGAAATGGTTCCTTACTTTTCAATAGCTGTAATGACCAGGCAGTTAATAGTATTAATAATTATTTATACTTTGCTTCCAATTCTTGACTGAATTTATAATGGTAAACCATAATAATGCAGTGTTTCCCTGATAAATATTTGATTTTTTCCATTTAAATCCGAATTTAATTCTCATCAAGTAGTTATACTGTATTGTAGCTCTTGACTGGTAATTTTATTTCATAATTATAACCATGGCTCTTGGCTCTTTGTAAGACCTTAATTTTGGCTTTGAAAATTATAGCAAGAAATTTCCTAAACAATTTTCAGAACCTCAGCTAAGTTATGTCCTATCAGGTGCTATTATAATGCAGTTGCATTTAGAGTTTAAAGTGGTGATGAATGAAACAGGTCTGGTTACAATGGGCATTGTATGGTCGTACACTTGGCTCTGCAGTATTAAGTATTTACAGTATCATTTGTCTTCTCTACAAATGTGATCCTTATCTTTCTTAAAAGGACCAACCAAGATTCTTGAAGAAATATATCCTTCCCTAATTCTTACCCCACCAGTTGATCACTAGATCATACTCCTTCATCACAGCATGACTTTCTTGCATTGGCGGATCTATGTATGGTTCATTCCCTACTTTTAAAAAGGTGTCCTTGGAGTAATGCTTTTACACTACTAACAGTAATGGCTTACTTGCATTTTTTCTGTGAAGGTAGACAATAGATCAAATTTGTTTGTGAAATAGTTTGTCAAAGTGAATTTTTAAAAGGACTTTCTTCAGAAATGGTACATTCATTTCTTGTGTTCACAGGTGAATAATAATGAAAAATCTTATAATTGTGTAGAAATAATGCTAGTAAATGATAATACTCTTGAGAATTCTCTTTTCTGTCAAATTGCAAACAATATATTGTATATATTTTTTCTTACAGAGGTACTTGGAAACAATGAATTTAATATCTGAAGCCAGCCAAGAGCATCTTGAAAGTTCACCTGTACCTGAACGAAGACCACTCTTGGCAAGGTCTTGCTCTGTAGTTGTGAATGTTGAAGACCCAAAGACGACAGTAAGTGGAAAATCAAAATTTCTTGGAAAAGATTATGTCTGCTTGATTGCAAACCATTGCTTTACTAGAGCATATTACTTTGGTATTTCAGAGAACATGTAACCCGAGATTAATGGGAGATGAGAGTACTTGTAATCCCAGGTGGCTGGGGACCAACGCTCAAGTTCAGGTAAACCCCACTGCCTTGTGCCTCCATCTGGTTTGTTTCCATCCAGTTATTGTAAGTTATAAAACAAGATGATTTCTTATATATATTGTGTTCATTAGAAGCAGATCTCTATTTCTGGAATGAAGGCATGTGAAATAGAGAGGAGCCCTCCCATTAGGATGACATCATCAGACAAGAAATGTACTGTACCACAATCATTATTATGCCAAAGAAGGTAAGACTGTTTGATCATATCCTATTCTTGAAGTTACCGGATGAGTTAAGTTTTGTCAGCAGTATTGAGCAGAAATTATGTTCCTGAGTGACAATGTGCTAATTGTTTCTCATAGTTAGAGTGACAAGTATGAGATGGTAAGCTGGTGACTGACTTATGGAGTAAATTAATCAGACTACCTCTCCAATCATCACAAAATGACCAGTTAAAAATGTATCAAAGCACTTGTAGGTGACATCCTGAAGTATGAAAAAATGAAGGTAGACTGATACAGTACTGTACTGTATTTCTAAAATACAGTGCATTTAATTTGATTGATTGATAAGTTTTCAAAAGCTCTTATGTATAATGTGCTGTAACCCAAGTGGGAGCTATATTATCTTGGACAGGTAGCATAATCTTATAATACCTTGTTAGCCGCATACCTGATATACTTTGCAAGAATGATGATGAGTGGCATGATGAAATGGTATTGACAGTGGGGTTGTGCTGACATTGTAGCATGAATGTCTTATTATGCAAATTTTAAATGCTTTTTCTTCCAATGTGATAGAATGATGTTCCATTAAAGTAATATTTTATAACCTGCTGCAGGTTTTTATTGAATAGCTGAGTTAACAAAAATTTTACAGCTGGTTATAAGGTTACACCACTTTTTCATAAGTGCTAATACTAAATTTGAGTTATTTGCAAACATTCTGGTAAAAGTATATTTTTTTAGAAGCATGTTGCAGACAGCACCAAAGAATTTTTCTCTTATCTTTGGCCCTGAATACTTTGCTTTTGGTTAGTTCCCACCTACTGTTTTTCGTAACTTTGTCTTACTCTGATTTCCACCATATTTAAGAAGTGTGACTGGGATGTCTGATTAAACTTCATCATAATGATGATAATTTGCATAGATTAATACATCCTTCATTGGGCAAATAATGGTTTAATTACCTCCTGTAAGAGGTTAGGATATTTGCCAAAGTTATATTATAGAGGGATGAATAAATTTGTTTGTATTTAGCATTTCCCAACGTTTTGAGAGAGAGAGAGAGAGAGAGAGAGAGAGAGAGAGAGAGAGAGAGAGAGAGAGAGAGAGAGAGAGAGAGAGAGAGAGCGAGTGTAATTGTCGTTGTGAGTGGTTCGGTTGTTGGAGTTCGTTTTACGGCGCTGTCTGTCTGTCTGTCGGTCTGTCGGGAGTTTTTC
The DNA here is from genome assembly GCF_040412425.1 of Macrobrachium rosenbergii. NCBI lineage: Eukaryota > Metazoa > Arthropoda > Malacostraca > Decapoda > Palaemonidae > Macrobrachium > Macrobrachium rosenbergii. Next base: position 31,158,080 of record NC_089747.1, read on the forward strand.
GGTTTTGGGGAAGTCTTGGGCAGTTGAGGTCCAACCTTGAAAGTGAACGGGGAGTTTGTCTGGCTTTTGTTTTGGATACCGGTACCGATATTGATGGTGCATGTGTCTCTTTTTTTTTTTCGTTGTTGGTGGAGGGTTTGTTTGAAATTTTGATTTTGTGGTTTCTGTGTGCTGTGATTGGCGACCGTGGACCTTTACCCATCTCCAGCAACCGAAGATCAGGGTGAGTGTTGTTTTGTTTGTGGGTTAGAATTCCGCCACATAATATTTGGCGCCCAACATGGGGCAGCTGGTATTGCAGCTGCAAGTGAGATTGGTGGCTGGTAGTGTGACTGAAGAGAAGGATGGAAGAGGAACTGGTAAGGTTGAGAGAGGAGAATACGTGGTTGAGGGGTGAGAATGAGAGATTGAGGAGTCAGTTGGAGGAGGTGGAGGGAATGCTAAGAAGTGCAAAAGAAGAAATGAAAGGGGAGATGAAAGAGTCAGAAGAGAGAATGGAAGAGAGGATGGAAGAGAGGATGGATAAAAAGTTGGAGGGAATGATGAAAAGTGTGGAAGAAATGATGAAAGGTATGTTCAAGGGTGTTTTTGGAGAAGGGGCTGTTGGAGGCAGGTTCTCTGGAACGTGTGAAGGGGCAAGAGAGAAAGAAAAGGAGGAAGAAGTGAATGGAAGCGTGAGTGATGAAAGTGATATGGGAATAGGAAGTAAGAAACGAGGGAATGAGAGGCAGGGTAAGGAAAAGGGAATGAAAAGCAAGGGAAGGAACAGAGGGAAAGTAAGGATAAGTCAGGGGAAGAAAAGGCAAGAAGGGAAAGGGAAAGGAAACTGGTAAGAAGGGTAAGGAAGTGGGAAAGGCAGGAAAGAAGGGAGAGGGTGAAGGCAGTAGTGATAGTGAGGTGGATGGAGGTGAGTGGATAAAAGTGGATAAAAAGAGGGGAAGAAGAGTGTAATGAGTAAGATGAATGTAAGTGCAGAAGTGGACTCTTTGTATTCGGAAGAGGGTATGAAAGGACAGAGCGAAAGTAGCGAAAGTGAGAGTGAAAGTGAGAAAGAAGTGAGAAAGGCTATGTATGTGAGGGAGGTACCCCGGTGTGAAAAGTATAATGAGTATGGAAGTAGGGATGTGCATGATTTCTTTAGGGAGTATGAAAGGTTTTGTCAGGATAAGTATGGGGAAAGTAAGAGAGTGTGGGCACGAGAATTAGGAGAATATTTGACTGGGTTTTTACTTGATATGTATAGGGTTATTATGAGTGTGGGGATGTTGAGTATGACAAGGTGAAAGCTAGACTAGTTGAGCAGGCGAGGCGTATGAAAGCGAGTGTTAAGTATAAGAGGAAGAATGAATTTGATGAGGCAAGAATGAAAGCTGGGGAAACCTTGTCACTATATGCTTGTAGGCTGAGACGTTGGCAAGGAAGAAGTTTGGGGATGATGGGATAGATGAATGTAAGGAGTTAGTACGGAAGTTGTTAGGGACAGTGCCAGATGGAGTTAGAGAATTTGTGAACTTGAAGCGGAAGGAGAAGAAAAGATGGACGAATGAAAGGTTGACTTGGGGAGAAATTTTGGAAATTGTAGAAGATTATGAGCTTGACAGGGTTATAAAAGAGAGCAGAAGTGTAAGTGTAAGGGCTGGGGTAGATGAGAGAGTGCCAGAGTTTGGAAGCTTTAGGGATGCAGTGTTGAGGGGCCCAATGAGAATGGCCGATAGTGTAATAGATAGGAGTGTAAGAGCAAGTAATGTGGAGGTGCCAGTGAGGATGAATGGTGGGTTTGTAAGGGAACAACGGGTTGGACGGGTTAGGGATAGTAGTGTACAAAGGGGAAGGTCGATGAGTGGAAGTCGAGCGAAGTGTTTTAGATGTGGAAAGGAAGGACATACAAAGAATGAGTGTAGGTGGGCTTTGGGAGCGTGTTTCGGATGTGGGCAACCAGGACATTTGGTAAGGGAGTGTACGAAAGATAGGGGGGTTAAATGCTAGAGGTGCGGACAGGTGGGTCACATTGCTAATGGTTGTAGGGGTACCCGAGTGAATGTAATATGTGGCAACTGTGGTAAGAATGGGCATTATGCGAGAATGTGTTCAGAACCGAGAGCGAAGTGTGTCGAATGTGGAATGGAAGGGCATGTGTCAAGTGTATGTAGACGAAAGAGGGTGACTGTGACAGCGAATTCGGGAAACTGAGTGAGAAGGGGGTTCAAATGGGCGGATCCTCCAGGATGCAAGCGGTGCGTGTGATGCATGTACGTGAGGGGTTGTTGCATGAGGATCAGCAGTTTGTTTTGATAGAGTATGGTAGGAAACGTAAGAAAGGGAAGAACGTAAGTGAACGGAATGATCGTAAGTTGTGTGATAGGGGTGTGAGTGCCAAAGTGGAAATGAGTGATAAAGCGTGTAATACGGATGAATGGGATGGTATGAATAGAACGTATAGCATATGCGGGTTTGATATAACTTAGTTGACTGAACGTGTAGGGGTTAGTGAACGGTTGGAGGTGAGCCAGTGTGTAAGAGTAAGAGAGCGTAGCAGTGATAGACGAGTGATTGAAAGCATGAATGAATCGTTGCAAGAATTGGAAAGGTCAGTGAGCGAATGGGATGGGTTAGTTGAAGAATTGGGGGGAGGTATTTGGGAACGAGTTAGAGGGTATAGATGAGATTGTGGATGAAATTGAGAGTGGTAATAGTGAAGAAGATAGCGTGAATCTGAGAGAGAATGGAGGAGAAGATGTGAGTTTGAATGTTGCTAGAAGAGAGAATGATTCTGAGAGAATGATTGCGTGCCCGAACGCGATCTAGAGGACCTGCTAGTGAGCATCCGTGGGTGTTATGTGTAAGGCGATTTGAAAGAGGTGTGAAAGGTGTTGGTTGGGAAATGCTAAAAAGGGGGAGAAATATAGAGGATGAATAAATTTTTTTGTATTTAGCATTTCCCAACGTTTTGAGAGAGAGAGAGAGAGAGAGAGAGAGAGAGAGAGAGAGAGAGAGAGAGAGAGAGAGAGAGAGTAATTGTCGTGGTGGTTCGGTTGTTGGAGTTCGTTTTACTGGCGCTGTCTGTCTGTCTGTCGGTCTGTCGGGAGTTTTTCGGTTTTGGGAAGTCTTGGGCAGTTGAGGTCCAACCTTGAAAGTGAACGGGGAGTTTGTCTGGCTTTTGTTTTGGATACCGGTACCGATATTGATGGTGCATGTGTCTCTTTTTTTTTCGTTCGTTGTTGGTGGAGGGTTTGTTTGAAATTTTGTTTTTGTGGTTTGTGTGTGCTGTGATTGGCGACCGTGGACCTTTACCTATCTCCAGCAACCGAAGATCAGGGTGAGTGTTGTTTGTTTGTGGGTTAGAATTCCGCCACAATATGTTGGCCATAGTTATTATGTGTAAACAGTAGAACTTTCCCAAAAATTTATAGTATGCATATATGGCATATTAGCAACATCAGACACACTACAGTGCAAGAAATATGCCCTGTATAATTGCTTAAAAGTATCTTGACAGTAGTATTGTGTATGAAGACCATCATCTTACAAATGGTTGTTGGGAATGTAAACTAGTTCTTGGTTGGGCATAGTTTTATGAAAACCCCCATTGCTATTGCCCTCATAATGTTAAAAAATTATTGAAAAGAAAATTTTTATTGATTTGGCTTATCCACGTTGTTGTCACAAACCTTAAAACGAAAGATACAACTGAAAATTATTATTCAAAATATGTACTTCCTTGCTGATAGCAGCGCTTTGAAACAATTGACATTTTTGTAATCCTGCTTCCAGCCTTACCTGCCTAATATATCTGGAACATTGTTGTATGCATGAATAAGTTTACCAACAATTTGTGTTTGTATCATATTTGTGTTACAGAGAATACTTTCCTTTCACTGAGGATCATACCAAATTGTACTCTAGAAGAAATTCATAAGGCAGTATTTTTTTCTCGTTATTTTTAAACCCTCAACTATGGGTTGATCATAGTTGTATACAGTACTGGACCCATGTGTAATCCTTTCTTTTTAGCTATACACACTGCTAGTGCTTGTGTCTAATACACCTGCCTGGCTGTGTACTAAACACTGCTGGGAGATGAATATAGCAACTGTATCCTCACTACACAGCCTGATGGCAGAATTAACATTTCAGCGCTATTCACAATGCTGTATCAGCAGTATAGGTAGTATGGTACAGCTGTGATAACAGAACTGGCTTTAGATTTTTGAATGTGGTCAGTATTTAGTACTGATCAACTGTGCACCTGAATTGTAAGAGTAATCACTCCTAGTTCATTTAAGACAATGGCTGTTCTGCCATGACCATCATGCTTGCTATATTTCTTTATGGTTCAGTATGTGTGGTTACTTTATTTTCAGGAAAATCTTTTAATTAGGAAGTATTTGGTGACACAGTGATGTGCAATACTTCTTACTGGACTTAAGGTTTGCATAAGGCAGTCAATGAATCTTGGCAAGGCTAGGCCAGTGTGTGGAGTACACTGGCCTAAGCTGGGATTTGACTATGTAAATGCATTACAATAGCCATTTTGCTTACCATAGTGTTTATTGGCTGCATTTATTGATTTTAATATTGTAGTACTGTACTGTGCTGTATATTATATCCATTAATCACCTAGCGTGATAATGTTATTATTATTGTAGAGGCAGCGAGGCGAGTGATATACAGCGACCAGTTATATACTAATTTATTAATCAAAACTCTGGACATGTCACTAACAGTTGCAAGCGGAAAAATAAGATTTAAACTGAGAACAAGAAAGGCATACAACTGGGAAAAAATGTGTTCTCACACATGAAAAAGACTAACTATTTCCTTGTACAGTATATGCCAGGGAAGACAGTATGATACAGATGGCTTGAAAGCTGAAATGTTTTTACATTTGTAAACAGTTGCATTTTTATGCACAGGTGATTGTGTCTAACGAGAATACATAATAAACATTGTGTCTACTGCCCTTGTCTCTGGTCTGTGTTTCTGGTGACCACATGTCAGAGGTTGGCCCTCGTTTGGCGTTTTTGGTAGCATCTGCCTGGAGGGCCCCAGGGGAGGGCCTGCAGTACTGAACTCTTCCTCCCCCACCCTCAACCCACCAGCAGGCTCAGGTGAGAGTCCCGACTTATGGCAGGTATGTTGGGCGAAACTTGTTGATCGATACCCAGGTTGTATTTCTGTCCACTGACATTTGGTGGGCTTTTGTCTCTTCGCTGCAAGATTTTGTGGGGGCCTGAGTAGGCAGGTGATGGGGGTGGACGTCTACTCTGATGAATGCGTGGCTCACCCAACCAAGTTCTTCTGGGACGTACAGTATACTTTTCTGGCTGTGTCGTACTATGTCGTTTTCGGTGGCATTATTTGTGTTAATGTTCTACGGATGTCAAAGGGGGTAGTTAGGTCTGTTGGGTCTTGGAAAAACATCTGCTCGAATTGCCAAGGACTGTCCGTAGAGTGCTTCTGCCAGTGAAACGTTGAATGCTGCATGTGGAGAGGTTCTTAGACCCAATAAGATGGGAGGTGGAAAAAAAGAATTGCCAATAAGATCCATGGCAAGTCTTTTTTCCACCTCCCATCTTGGCATTTGGCTGTCAGTGCTGCTTTCAAATATTGGTGGACCCACTCTATCATGACGTTTGCTTCTGGGTTGTATGCTGTCGTGTGTTGGATTTTCATCCCTAGACTGGCGGCGGGGGCATGCCATATGATAGATGTGAAGTTTGCTCCTCTGTCGCTGGTAATGTACTCAGGAACTCCGTATCTGCTAACCCATCGTATTAAGGTTCTTACACAATTTTCCGCCGTCTGTTGCTTGATAGGTGTTACCTCAGGCTATCTGGTGTTCTGATCGATTATTGTGAAGTGGTATCTGTACCCCTTGGTTGGGGGTAAGGGGCCTACAATGCCAACATGGATGTGGGCCAGTCGTCAATGTGTTGTCTGGAACTCTAATATCCCCATTTCTGTGTGACTCATTACTTTTAATTTTTGGCAGGGGAGGCATTTTCTTGCCCACTTTATAATGTCTGCCTTCATTCCCCACGAGATATACCTCTCCGACAGGATTCAGGCAGTGGATTGGCCTGACAGATGGGATAGGTTGTGGGCGAGGTTGAAAGCTGTCTTTCTCAACCCCAGTGGTAAGTATGGATGAGGGCATCTGGTACTTGTCTCACAGGTGATGGTCATCTCTCCGTTGATGGCTAGGTCACTCCACGTCAGGGCGGGGTTCTCCCACTAAAGTTGCTGCAGGTCCACGTCATCCTTTTGCGCCGATGCTATTTCGGGTAAGACATCCCGACCTGGACGATGTTGATGAAAGGGCGTCTGCTGCACTGTTGGAGGAGCCCTTTAAGCATCTGATGGTGCAGGAGTGTTCAGCTATTGATGATAGGTGCCACTGCTGTCTCGCCGACCACCCACTCCGCTTTTGGTGTAGGCATGGACCAGGGGTTGGTGGTCCGTCTGCACCACGAATTGTCATCCTTCTAGCATGTATTGGAAGTGGCGGATGGCTCTGTGGACTGCCAGCAACTCTCGGTCGAACATGGAGTATTTCTGTTCCACTGGTGGTAATTTCTTACTAAAGAATGCTAGTGGCTGACAACCATTGTCTGTGTACTGCTCAAGTACTGCGCCCATTGCCGTGTTACTCACATCTGTTGTTAGGGTGAGGGACCTATGGGGTAAAGGAAAGATTAGTGCAGCAGTGGAGGTGATTGAATTTTTGGCTAATATGAAAGCTTTATCTTGTTTTTCAGACCATAAATTTTTAGGTTTTCCTTTCGAGCAATCGTATGTAGGACTCATTATTTCAGCAAGGTTGGAAATGAACCAGTGGTAATAGTTGATCATTCCCGTGAATTTCTGAACTGCTTTGATTGTTGTCATCTTTGGGAAGTCGGTGATTGCTTGGACCTTCCCTGGGAGGGGCTTGACACTGTCGGGGCTGATTTGGTTGCCCAGGAATTCTACTGTTGGTTTTGCCCATTTGCATTTGTCCTCCCAGACTAGAGTCCATTTTCTTTGTGCATTTGCAGGACCCGGCTGACGTCTTTTGTGTGTTGTGTGAGGTTGGGCTGAACATCAGAATGTCGTCAATGTAGACGATGCAGAAGGGTAGGTTGCTCAGGATTTCAACTATCAGATGTTGGAAAGTCACACCTGCATTCCGAAGGCTGAAGCAGCTATAGTTGAATGTGTGTGTGCCAAAAGGGGTGATGATGACTGTCTTTTCTGTGTCCTCCTTTGCTACCGGGACTTGGAAATATCCCTTCATCAGGTCGATCTTTGTGAGTATTTTGGCGCCCTCCTTCTGGTTTGGAATGTCGGCGATGTTAGGCAGTGGGTATCTATCAGGTACTGTTTTAATGTCAAGTCGTCAATAGTTGCCACATGTTCGCCATGTACCGTCAGCTTTTGGTACTATGTGGAGGGGAGAAGCCCAAGGGCTGGAGGCTTTTTGGCTTATTCCTGCCTGTTCCATGTCTTGGAAAGAGTGTTTGGTGTAGGCGAGCTTGTCTGGGGCCAAACGTCTGAAATGGTGTGGACTGGGTAACCCCTGGTGACTGTGTGGTGCTGGACGTGGTGCTTTGCGGGTTTGGTCAGGTCATGCTGCAGGTCATCCTTGAATATCTCCTGAAACTCTGTAGGAGGCAATGTATCTCTGGTACTAGAGTCGGAGTGAGTGGGGCTATGGAGGCGGGTTGTGAGATAAGCTGCTGTTTTGCTACGTCTACCAGCATGTTGTGGTCTTTTAGGAAGTCTACGCCTAAAAATGCAATTGTTATGTCTGATGTGATGAACGCCTAGTTGTACTTCTTCCCGCTGAATGACAAATTTATGGTCCGTTTCCCATAGATTTTTAGCGGGCCCCCACTGGTAGTGGACACCTGGGGAGTGCGGGGGGTGGGATTGAGGCGTTCGTGCAGGTTGGCTGGCACAAACGATTTAATGAAGAAGCACACGGAGCCTTTCTGCCTATACCTGGAAAAAAGACAGTTATAGGCAGCATTGTTACCTCCTAAGAGGCAACCCATCTACCCAGTGCTGATTGTTAATTGTTTTGTTGGGTGGTTGGGCCGCAGCTTGCATGTTTTTTGACATGTGGCAGCTGCTTTCGCATTTTCGGGCTTCACTCTTGAACCTCCAGTGGTAGAAGCATATGACCTTGGGATGTTCTCTTTTGGGCTTGTACTTCGGGCTCTGCTGCTGTGGCTGTGGGATGGCTGCTGCTATGGGTGGTTGTGTAGGCTCCGTCGACTTGTGGGCCAAGTGGACAGCGTTGACCATTTTTAGGAACTCGTCAACAGGCATGGTCAATACATTGGGGATAGCCGCGACTGTTTGGTGGGGGTAATTTGCTAAGTAGGACTTCTCTCACAAGGCCCAGCATCGTCTCTGGACGGCCGTCTGTGGCGGGTATTCTCACTAGCCACCGCAGCTGCTTGTAGATGTGTGACGGCTGCTGGTCTCCTATTGCTGCCCTTAGGTTATCTGGGAACTTCCTAGCTCTGAGGGTGGGGCGGCATGCTGAAGGACGACCTTAGTTGGTCCTTCAGTATTTTGTAGGTGATGGTGGTCTGTTGGTCTGCGAGCCATTCTGCGATTTGCTTGAAGACGTTGTCTGGCAGGAACTTGAGGATGGCGTCGACTTTGCAGGATGAGGAGATCTTCTGAGACCTGAAGATGGTCTCTGCTCTGAAGAACCAGGCCTATGGGTTGTGGGTTGTGAAGGGCGGTAGGCGGATGCATGCGGCTGCAGCATTGTCGCTGGATGTGCTGGCGCTGGCATTGTTGGTCATCTTTGGGGTCACCAGTGTAGAGGCACCAAGGCGAGTGGTATACAGTGACTAGGTATATACTGATTTATTAATCAAAACTGGACATGTCATTATATTAACAATTGCAAGCGGAAAAGTACGGTTTAAACTGAGAACAAGACAGGCATACAACTGGGAGAAAGTGAGTTTTCTCACACATGAAAAAGACTATTTCCTTTTATATGCCAAGGAAGACAATATGATACGTATGGCCTGAAAGCTGAAATGTTTTACATTTGTACACAGTTGCTTTTATACACATAGACAACTGTGTCTGATGAGAATACATAATAAACATTGTTTCTACAGCGTGTCACTAGTATGTGTTTCTGGCAACCATGTATCAGAGGTCTGCCTTCATGGTTGGTTTTCGTTTGAGGTTTCTGGTGGTGTCTGCTTGGAGGGCCCCAGTGGCGGGAGCCTACATTACTATTCAGAAGATGAAAGCTATTCATATGGAACAAACCCACAGTGGCCATTGACTTGAAATTCAAGCTTCCCAAGAATATGGTGTTCATTAGGAAGAAGTAGGAGGAGGTAAAGGGAAATACATAAAGAAGAGATCCCACTTTTTAAAAAAGAAAAAATGAATGAATAAATTAATAAATAAAGTATAAATATGCAAGGAAATAGTATTAGGGTAGTAATGCATTGCGTCTTCGCTGGAACGCATTGTGTCTTCGCTTGAACTTCTGAAGTTACAATTGCATGACCTCCCTTGGGAGGCTGTTCCACACTCTAATGGTGTGAGGAATAAAGGACCTCTGGAACTGAGAAGTTTGACAGTGAGGCACATTTACTGCATATTGGTGCTGCTATTCAGCGAATCTGGTTGCTTCCAGCAGGTAAAGGGGATCAGGGATCAATTGTGAATGTGAAAGATCTCTGTTGAAATACAACTTATGAATAAGTGACAAACAAGAGGCCGTCCATCGATGGTCCAAGTCATAACCGCTACCATTAGGAAACAGAAGCCTGCCACCATGAACCTCTCTATGTAAAAGAGATAAATCTCTGTCAGAAGCAGACATCCACACCAGAGAGCAGTATTCTAGTAAAGGAAGCACAAATGATGTAAAACAGGTTGCACTGATTTTTTGCTGTTATAAATATATAAGACCTTACGAACAATGCATAACTTTTGTGCCGCATTTGCTGAACCTTTCATTAGATGTTTCCCAAAGGTTAGATGTGGGTCAAAAGTTATACCTTGGAAAGTTAAAGCTTCAGAGTCATTCAGCAAAGTTCCATCCTCCTGAAGGGGAGGATGGGGTGTGAAATCTGTACAAGATCTGCTAATCAGTAGTGTTTTTTGTTTTACTGGAATTCAACCTCATACCCCACCAACTACACCTTTCATTTATCCGGTCCATGTCCTGGTTGAGGCTGAGGGTAGATTCATTTCTCAAAAGTGGGGACTTGACTGCACCCATGAATGTTGCATCATCAGCATAATGAGCAATCTTGTTTTCCAGGCCAACAACCATATCATCTGTATACACTAAAAATAACATTGGACCTAGAACACGACCCTGTGGAACTCCAGACAAAATAGGTCTTGGCTTACTAAAGATCCCATTAACAGCAACTTGCTGCTGTCTACCTGTAAGGAAATCTTGAAGTAATCCTAAAACATATCCACCCACTCCAGGATTCTGAAGTTTAGATAAGTGTTGATTGAAATTGACCACTATTCTGGGTGATACCATGACTGTCTTGACAGTATACTTGTAAAAGTACTGTATATATAGAGAAAAATTGTTAATTATATTTTATTTGTACTGCAATGCTATTATAGATCTTACTTCCTTCGGCTTCAAGTGCTTCATTATGTTCTGTACTTTGCAAGGTTAAGAAAGAATACGTAGTAGTAAGAGTTAAGGGTCGGTAACTTATGCATTTCAAGTATTTTTCATTGTTTGACAGCCCTTGAAGTCTATAATTAATTGGATCAAGATGTTTTGTTGTAATTGCTTTACAGTTGTATTGTTATTTTCATGAGCATTTAAGAATGTTTTGGATCACTGACAGGCACCATTAAGGCTTTGGAATGCAGTGTCCTCAGGAGAGATTGAAGAGGTTGAACAGGTTCTGGCAACAATGACACCTGACCCTGAAATTATGCTGCAAGGATGGGATACATCACCCTATGAAGAAGCTCATAGACGAGGGCATCACCACATTCTGAAGGTCCTCGATGCCTTTATGAGTAGACAGCCACAAATACCAGACAATGATATGATCATCAGTGTTATGCAGGTAAAATATTTTCTTCCTCTGAGGACCCAAATTTAAAATGATCAGAGCTAAAGAAACAGGAAAGATTACCTTAAGAGATATTAGTAGTTGAAAGCCATAAAAATAAAATTCTTGCTTAAGTACTTCCTATACGAACGTCATTACTATGGTTGTATGTTTTAATCCTTAATGGATGGGCACCATCATACGGGTATCTATAATAGGTTTTGAGTGATGGATGGGCTAACTCATATGAGTATGTATTAATATTACACGCCATACGATTTGGATGAATTTCACAGGAAAGATGTTCATACCACTTCAATGGTTAATAAATGACCTATGGCAACTGTAGTAGCTCATCACAGAACAGAGAGGGATCAGTCTGCCTTGAGACTTGATGGGGAATGTATTGCCCCTCCCTATCCCATGACGTCTTTTTATTTATTTGCTCATAAATATACCCAGGGATTGCTGTTGGTTTTAGTTCTTATGTTTTGTGATAGTATGTCAGCTATAATTATATTTTTGCAAAGAAATATTAGAAAAAACATGTATACCTCATAAAAAGTTACTGTATCTCCCCATCTCAGTAAATCTCGTAAATATTTTACAACAAATATACTCGGAATTTGTTACCGATTTTAGGTCTTATCTGTTATGATGTGTGAGCTGCACAGGCAGTCCCCGGTTATCAGTGATCTGGTTTTACAGTGCTTGTCTGGCGATGACGATGACTGGATTCTCTGTGCTGATATGCGTCAATTCCCGGTTATTGGTGCTGATCTTTGGTTATTGGCGCCGATCCCCACTTATCGGTGGCACTGATCCCCAGTTATCGGCACTGATAACTGGGGATCGGCGCTACTGTCGCCGATTTTTGGTTCTCAGCAATTTTCGGTTATCGTCACGCTGTCAGGAACAGAACCCCTGCTGATAACTGGGGACTGCTTGTAATTATAATTTTACAAAATAAAATAAAGTAAATTATTAGAAAAAACATGTATAACTTGGTAAAATTAGCATATTTTTATGAGAGTGTTGTAAAAGAGGCCACACAGGGTGCAAAAAAGATAGTAACAAAGAAAAGAATCTAAGTTCTCCAAATGCAGGGGCCTCCAGCACCTTGCAGCCTTTTAAGTTGGCAGGGTTGTGAAGATTTCCTGAGGGGAAATGAAAATAAAGCAAAGTAAAAATGGGCACAATTAATCCAACACTGGGAAGAAAAAGTGGGTAAATGGTGATGATACTCGCTATAAAAACCATGGACATTTGATATGAATAGAGGGTAAGACATGAGGGAAAAAGCACAAAAACAACTGTTTATGCAATGAAATATAAATTTTGGTGGAATGGCAGAGAAGACAAAATGGATTAAGTGTACTGGTCAAAGATGAAATGGCAGATGTGATAAATGTGAAATGAATAAAAGGATTTTGACAAAGGAAAAATCTATTTCTGGGGAGGGGCCCGTGTCACCCGGTGAAATAATCCATTCAGCACTTATTTCTAGGTAATTCCGTTGCTAGATACCAGAGAAAAGCTAAATGTAAAGCTGGGGTTACTACCCCCAGAGCGAGCTCCAAGAAATGGAGTCGTATATGGTAAAGGGTGAGATTGTCACAATCACGGGACCCTGCCCTATAAAGATTCCCAATGTCAAAAGTCCCAACGAGAGAGGTGCCGATACAAGCCCATGCACTACTCATGGACTGTACACAAGGCAACACTAGCCGCATTCCATGTTAGCACCCACCCCACTAGAATGATGTTTACCATGGGAGGGAGAGAATGAAAAACAGGGGTGGGTCACCCGGGTGACACGGGCCCTCCCAGAAATAGATTTTTCCTTTGTCAAAATCCTTTTTCTGGATTGGGGTCCCGTGTCAGCCGATGAAATAATAACAGAGAAATAAACATCATTCTTATGCTATTAAAGACTTAAATAGAGACGTTGAAAACTAGGAGAATTCTACCTTGAACATTAGTAAGGTCCTCTAAATTCATGTAATGAAAATAATGTGGTCAAGTGGTCACCGTCTAAGATCATGAGCTTAGGATTGAACCTGAATAGGCTTGTATTAAGAAAATACTTTCTGCCTAATAGCAGACACAATGACAGTACCCCCCCTTTTTTAAAAAGAGAGGATCTGACAAAATTGCGAGGTCCTGTCTAAAAGCCTGTAAGGAGAAAAACTGGGCACAGAAACAGACCTTGTAAAAGGAGTACTTTCCAAGGTGACCACCGAAAATGAGGACCTTCAACTGTAGATAGAAAGTTAGGTGAGGAATTCAACACTACCCCTGATGAGGGGAAACCAAAATGATTGGTTCCGCTAGACAGGCAGACAGTACAGGAAAAAAACTAACACTAGAAGCTAAGCTGATTAAAAATTTTGGGTCTTCCCCAACAAGGAAAGGTAAGAACAAGATGATTGTTGGTTACCGAAGCTAACTCCGATACATTACTCAAAGACCAGGAAACCGAATGTGGACGGAGTACCGGTCTTAGACGAACACAGACCTTAGGGATGAAAGTTAAGAGCCTGTGAGTCTGGTTCCAACAAAACACTTTCCTCGAGGCCAATGCGGCCGCATCATTACTGTAGCTTCGAAAACTATGTGAAGAGTGCTAGTTACTTAACTGCAGAACCATACTGCAGTAGAGTAGGATCCCTTAACTGATTTTAGGAAAACAGTAATAACAGGACCAATATCAGTTTCCTCCTAAACTGTAAGATTCACAAAGACCACAAAGCCAGGGCACCAGAACTTGAGGGGGCTGACACAGGCTGAGTTTATACCAGACGTGACAGCTCGATAGTTTGTGGCTGAATTGGGTTGCAAACAGACCTACTTCCAGGTCCAGGAAAAGGTCACAAGACTACCTGAATGACGCTCCGTCTAAGGACTATTCCGACACCAGGGGGGAGGCCCTGGATAGGGAAAAAGTAGTGACCTTTTGGACCCCTACGAGAAGGGTGGTAGACAGAGGCACTTGTGTCTGTTGGTTATGGAGAAGAATGAACCATAACCTGAATGAAGCAACTCGAGTCCAAACCCACTTGTTTACGCAGCGCACTATTGCTGTTTTGTTCAGAACCAGCCTAAAATGAAACCTCTTGGGAGGAAGAAGTTTCCCAAGGAGAGGAAGACTGCCACAGCCCTCCAAAGCGTTGATATGGAACTGCCGGAACGTGACCGACTAAGTTCCATGTACTTCATTGGGCCAAAATATATCCACCCCACCCGCCCAGAGAGGTGACGGTGTGGAATACTGAGGCCGGAGGGGAAAGCTGGAGAGGAACCGACTTCGATAAGCACTTGACAGTTGAGCAAGGCCCGAGGCCACTATTCAAACAGGAGGAATCAGGGAGACACGTCCCTGACTCCGCCATACCCCGGTTATAAACTCCAGCTTTGACTTCAGAAGGAGCACCGTCACTGAAGCAAACTGGAGAGAGCCCAAGACCTTTTCTTGGGCACGGCGAGAGGTATGCTTGAGTTGATGAAATGATAGGTCGCCCTTGCTATCCCTTTTCGCTTCCACTGGATTCACAACTACTGAAGGCTACCCTCCGGAATCAGGTGGGATTCCTTCCTGTTTACTTAGAAGCCCAGAGACTTTAGAAAACCGATTATAATGACTGGCACCCTCAGGCAATTCCCGACGCTGGGTGCCCAAATGAGCCAGGCAACTAGATATGCAGCTAGCATAACCTTCTAATACCGGAGCTGTTGAACTACGGTATTGTTCAAACTGGCAAAGACTCTGGAGCTGCATTGAGGAGGGCATGAACCTGAAGGGGTACGCCTGCTCCCCGAGTCTGAATCCCAAGAAGGGATAGAACCTTTCTGCAACCAAGATGTGAAAGGAAGCGTCGGAAAGGTCTATAGAGGTGGTTACGGCTCCATGGAGCAGTAGGATCCCAACCCACAAGACTGTAAGCAACCAAGACTTGCCGCATTGAATGAGGAAAATAAACGGGACACGCCCGGAAAAATTTTCCAGTGGAAGGGAACTTCCTTGGCAGACTGAAAAAGCCTGACAGGCCATTCACAAAGACCCCCAGAACTCTGGCCAGAGGCTGACTGAACCTGGTTGGGGGAGGGGGACAAACAGTCCAGCTCCACCCCGGGCCTTGATAACTATACTCTGGGCCCAGGGACTGAAGTTCCAGTGGCCCCGAAAATGGTACAGCCTCCCACCCATATGAAAAACACTACAGGGAGGAGGCTTGATTGTCTCCCCTGAAGCGTATGCCTTCCCAATTTCTCGGAGAGGAGCAGGATGCTTCCCTGCTCCTATGATAACCCCGAGGGTCAGAGCCTCTGGCAGAATGTCTAGTGAAAATTCTTTCCTTGGGTTTTCGTATGAAGCAAAGAAAACTCAGACGGAGGCACATGGGGGAGGCAGAGACACACGGGGGTGTTACAAGGGGCTGATGTGTTGGCTGAACCCGCACACATCGAGGTGGAGGCTGGGAGTGAGAGGCTGACGGCTGTCCAGGGGCAGAAACCTGAAGAGCCTGCACCACCGCCTGAGCAGGGGGCTCTTGAACTACATGAACTTCTTGCCGGACTTGGGATAGGGCCCGGCAAGATCAGATTGTTTCCACTCGTAAGGTAGACACCCACGAGAACGGAGACCCTGAGTAACATTAGTAGCCCCAGCGGACCAGAATAATGCCCACCTGGGGAAAAGATTAATTCTCCAGGTGAAACTGTTCATAAGATTTTTCGGCTCAAGGCGGAACGGGCAAGCCTGATTTACACCTGTTTCAGCTTCCGAATTGACTCCGAAGCTTAGGGAGCTGTACGCTGAATAAATTAGAAAGCGTAGTCCGGGTTAGAAGATTCATTGTGAACGTATCTGTGATATCTGACTCCCGGAAATGCCTCAGCGGTTTATTTTTGAAACAAGCCTGTTAATAAGAGGGGCTACATTCGGAGCACAAGGGGTAGGAAGCAGGGCTCTCAAAGAGAGCACGGTAAGACCCCATAGCTGGCGTGAACTTGGAATTCTCCGCCTGCCACTCCGTTAGAGTTCTCAACGGAGACGATGTGCCCAGCCCCTAGGGAAGATGAGGGCTCACTTAGGGATCCTGCCAGATAGATGCCATGCTCCTTCTGACAGTCTGGTAAAACCCGGATAAGGGGATACCAGGCCGGAAGGAAGAAATGCAATTCCACCAACCTCCGTGCCCACACCCCGATAGGAGGGTGCAGCTTCATGCTGGGAAGCATAAAGGGTTAGGCGCCAAGGTTCCCCAGACTGGAGGGGAAAAGAGGTGGAGGTGTCTGGAATGATAGAATTCCGGAACGGAGCAGGATTTAACAGGTGATCCATTGACAATGAGTCTTGAGATTAATCTCTTTGGGATTTAAGCTCCTGGGAAAGGGAAGGCACGGACCATGAGGTAGATAGATAGTTTGATAGGTTGACAATGACTCTCAAATCGAGCTCCTTATAAGGAGACCCGTAAAAGAGTCTTCAACAAAGGAAGGAGGGGGTAACCGCCTTGCTTTGCTTGGGCCGTGTTCCTTTCCAGAAGACGAGGCCAAACTCGTAGACGGCACCGGATTAGAGATCCGAGACGTCCTCGAGGGGCCCCGGAGCGGGTCTTCTTGGTTTAAAAAAGGTTCTTTTTTGACTGATTTCACCTTAGGGACGGTAGACCAGGAACCGTCGAAAAGGGATGAGAAGCTAACGAATCCCGTAAAGGAAAAGTTTGCCTCACCTAATTCCGAGCTAAGCGGAAAAGGTTTGCCTCACTTATTCTCGCACCTACTTATCGCTCCGGGACGATGTTCACAGGTTCGAGAACAAGACAGAAGGCCGCAACGTCTTCAGAAAACTCTCCGTAAACAGTTAACTTGAAGCGAAGAGTTACGAGACTTGCGGCCGGCCTCCAGGAGGGGGAAAATTAGGACCCCAAACACCGGAGGAGCAACTATTAATAAGTCATATGAGATGGAGTTTGGCGAAGGAAAAACTGATAGGTGTATATGAAACCTACTGATTTATCGAGAATCTCGCCCGGAGACGGAGTTTGGCGGAGAGAAATCGATAGGCGTATATGAAACCTACTGATCCACCGAGAATCTCGCCCGGAGAGAGCCCAAACACCGAAAGAGCGACTATTAATAAGCCACATGAGGCGGAGAACCGATAGGTTTACTGTATATGAAACCTACCGATTTATCGAGAATCTCGCCCGGAGACGGAGTTTGGCGGAGGGAAATCGATAGGCGTATATGAAACCTACCGATCCACCGAGAATCTCGCCCGGAGAGAGCCCAAACACCGAAAGAGCGACTATTAATAAGCCACATGAGGCGGAGCTTGACGGAGGTAAAACCGACAGGTGTATATGAAACCTACGGATTCATCAGGTAGCCTGCTCGGGAGATCATAGCGTACAACGCAATCCGCCGGGTGCCAAACGACTAATAATAAGCCAAATGAGGCGGCGTTTGGCGGAGATAAAACCGACTGGTGTAAATAAAACTTACGGATTCATCAAGTAGCCTGCTCGGAGAGAGCATAGCGTACTTTACAACCTTCCGAGCCAAGAATAAGTCACATGAGGCGGAGTTTGGCGGAGACGAAACCGACAGGTATATAAAAACCTACGGGTTCATCAAGAAGTCTGCTCGGGAGAGCATAGCGTATTTCATAACCTTCCGTGCCAAACTATAAAATCTCCAAAACAGACTGCGCGACCGAATGGGAACTATAGACTCCGTGATCGCTGGCTTGTTGCAGGATAGCGAGAGCATTCCTGCACTTGACAAAACCAGCTGAAAACATATGAGAAATGGGCATGCTGGAACGGATGCCGGAGCAGAGTACCGTAGCAGCGACTTAGCCTAGTCAGACCAGGAAAACCCCCGGAGAAAACCGGGCTAACAGGACAAAACTCATAGACATAAAAACAGAGTCAACGGAACATTCTGAAGCGACCATGTTTGAACAATATGTGACGGAAACAAACAAAGTGGGAAAGTTATGAACTGTTCGGAAGTGGGCACACTCAAAGCCAAGAGAGGAAAACCCCCGGAGGAGGATATCCTGAACGAAGTGATAGCGGTGGGTGGAATAAACGCCGACCGCTAAACACTAAAATCGCCGGAGCAGTAAGCAAGGAGAGCGCCCAACAAGATAACGAAACACCGAACAGGTAGTAGCAAAATGGAGGGGGAACGCCGAAAGTAAATAAAACAGAAGACAGTTAGGTGGAAAACGCTAACTGGCCTCGTATGAGATCCCAACAGTGAGGTGCGAACATGTAGGAAGCACCACGAAGGGAAACAGTCGACGTAAAAGGAAGGAGGAAGGATAGGCCAGGAGGTTGGTAACCCAAAGTAGCGACCAGGGGTGGGACAGCACTCCCCTGGCGCCCAGAGATTCTCATAGATCCCCTCGCTATGTGAGCTGTGTTGCACGACAAGAGCGAGAGAAAAGGAGAGGAAGGGCAAAAACCTCTACGGCCAGGAGAGCAAAGAAAGGTAAAAGGAGTGTGAACAGGAGTGGGGAGAGCACTCCCGGTCACCTCCAGGTCCAGGTGGAGTGCCAACCGATAAGGTCAGACACACCGAGGGACAACCAATCAATGCAGAGGGAGGGGATGTAGGCTACAGCACAAAATAAGGATAAATTGCTCTCAAGCCTTGGAAAGTTAACAAACCTTGAAAACAAACCAAGGGGAGAGAGAGAGCAAAGGATAAAAGGGAGAGAAGGGGATTCTCGATACCACAAAATAATATAGATATAGTCGGTAAAAGAAGTGTGAACAGGAGTGGGGAGAGCACGCCCGGTCACCATTGGTAAGCAACCCAAAGAAGGATTGAACTAGGATAGGCTACGCAGGTAAACCCTCGCTATTCCAGCTTAACTTATTAGGAACATCAGCCTAAGTGAAAAGCCGAAACAGGGAGAGGGTGGACGTAAGCAATATATCCAAGCCAAAACCAAACAAAGGGAAGCACCAGACATAAAACACTTATGTACAGAACGAGATCACAGACATGAAACTCACACGTACAGATCGAGATCGTCCCTCCCTTAACGATTTTTCCCCGAAGGGAAAAAGTGTTATAGCCAACCCCTAGGCTAACCTAACTGGGGCGATGCAAAGGAAGGAAGCCTAGGAGAGGGGTAAATACACTTCCCCCTCCCCCTTAACTAATAACTCAAATAATGCATAATAAAACAAAAATTTTCTATAAGGTACATGTAGGAGGATAGGCAGGCCCAGCACGACATGAACGTGAAGGGAAATGGCCGACCTCCAGTTAAATGAAAGTACCCAAAATTAACAAAATTCAGAAGCATCCAAGCACAAGGTCAAAACTTAAATGTACCAATGAAAATCATGTTCCCATAAGCTTAGAGAAGTGAGTCTAAAACAAGGCAAAATAAAGCCAAAATAATAAGCGAATAGGCCCGAGGGGGAACCACGTAGCTTAAACAGCAAGACAGCACTTGACCAGGAAGGGAACACAAAATTCACAAAATAAACAAAATTATAAAAACAAAGTAAAAACAAAGTAAAAACCGTAACAGTACCAATGAAAATAAGATCCCCAAAGGCTAAGAGAAGTGAGGGACAAAATTAAGGCATAATGAGGCCATGATAATAAGCGAATGGGCTCGAGGGGGTAGCTCGTAGCCTAAACGCTAAACATCACTTCTCGTAATGAGGCCATGATAAAAAGCGAATGGGCCCGAGGGGGTAGCTCGTAGCCTAAACGCTAAACAGCACTTCTCGTAATGAAGCCATGATAAAAAGCGAATGGGCCCGAGGGGGTAGCTCAGAGCCTAAACGCTAAACATCACTCGTAATGAAGCCATGATAAAAGCGAATGGGCCCGAGGGGTAGCTCAGCCTAAACGCTAAACATCACTCGTAATGAAGCTATGATAAAAAGCGAATGGGCCCAAGGGGTAGCTAGTAGCCTAAACGCTAAACAGCACTTCTCGTAGTAAAGGGTACAGAACAAACATAAAATTAATCAAACCCACTAAAGTTAGGAATCATTAATTGGTAAAATATCCCAAATAAAAAGGGATACTAAAAATAACACAAAACAAACATGCCACCCAAGACCAAGAGAGGTCAAGAGACGCCGTGAGAGGAGATTGAGACGGGCATTATCAATCCTTTAATTATTAAACTAAAGGAAAATAAGGAGCCTCAATCGCCTAAAAACAATAAAACACTGGTACTCAAGTTGTTGAAGAAGAACCTTGCGAGGATGCCATAAAAATGCCAAAATAGAGCACAAAATGAGGATCACAACGAAATTACGTGTGAACGAAAATCGCGTGCTAAAATGGAATGTGGCTAGTGTTGCCTTGTGTACAGTCCGCGAGTAGTGCATGGGCTTGTATCGCACACCTCTCGTTGGGACTTTTGACATTGGGAATCTTTATAGGGCAGGGTCCCGTGATTGTGACAATCTCACCCTTTACCATATACGACTCCATTTCTTGGAGCTCGCTCTGGGGGTAGTAACCTCAGCTTTACATTTAGCTTTTCTCTGGTATCTAGCAACGGAATTACCTAGAAATAAGTGCTGAATGGATTATTTCACCGGCTGACACGGGACCCCGATCCAGAAATGAAATTTAAAATTATTGTAGGAAGAAAGGGAATGCACGTGTTCTCAGTATAACCACCGCAGTCTGGGAAACCGAAAGAAAAGAAAGAATTTTGGATAAGGTCATCAGATGCAGTTAACAAAGTACCACAGTCAGAGGGTATACTGGAATGAAGAGACCTAAATGGTTATGTAGGAGATGACATTTAGTTCTGAGAATATGCTAGGAAAATACAGCTTTGGAAAGAGAGACCAAGACAAGAAGTAGGAGTAATGGAATTCTGTTAGAGTCAAGGAATAAGTTGCTATATGTAATTTGTTAGAAGCTCTGAAGCAATATGGCAAGGGCAAAGAGGAGAAGCTGGGATTAACAGAATCTCAATATAGCTGAGGGAAAAATTACTTATGACAGCAAAGTGGTTGAGGAAAGATGTTTAAGGAGCAAAGTACTGTATATAAAAGACCAAATGGTTGGAACTGTGGTGGCAGCATTTTGAAAACTTTGTAAGTGAAGAGAATGAATATGAACTTGAGAAGTATCACATGAAGTTAATGGACTTCTGTATTAATAAGCTACATAATTATGATTATATTTTACTGTGCTGCCATTTTAGATGTGATACATTTTTAGATTAACTCTCTAAAATTGAATGTTAAGTTTAAGAGTGCAAGCTTATTTAGGTTAGGAGCCATGTGGAATTGCTGTTAGCTGTCAGATATTTAGAAAATATTCAGGTGCAACTATATTATGGGGACTTTGTTACTTATCAGACTTTGTTACTTATCAGAAAGCCGACACCCAGTGTCTGCAGTGGTAGAGGGGAACATTTTTAAACTCAATTGTCAGTTTGGCTTCATGCCATAGACATGAACAACTAAGGCAATCTGTAAAATGAAGCAACTACAGTACAGGAAAAGTACCAAGTGAAGGGGGAGAGATTAATTTGCAATGCTTAACTAATACTGTAATAAATATTCCATCATAAACAAATTTAGCAAAAATCCTAGCACTTCGCATCAACCCTTACAGGCTGGGCTAAAATGAAAAGCTTCATGTTAAAATTAATTATTTGGATACTTACCTACTGTCAAAGTTAGCTTATATCTTCGCGCCAGTAGGTGTGATCGGCATTCAAAATAAAATAACGCTTGGCTAACCTGCTAGGACTGTCTGTAATCACCTGTGTCCCACCAGATGGTGTTGGAATGTTGTTTACGTTCTTGTCAGAATTCTTCATGACCACCCACCAAGATGTAGGGAGGCTGGGTGGGTTTCCACTTTAACAGTAGGTAAATATCCAAATAATTAATTTTATCATGAAAATTTTCTTTATTTGGAATGAATCTTACCTACTGTTGAAGTTAGATGACTACCACATTGAATAAGGATCGTGGGTTAGTGCAGCCAGAGAAACAGTGTTCAGCTAAGCAAACTAAAACCTTTTTAATAAGGGGGGAAAAAAACTTCCCAATCCTGCCTGTTGTATGATCCTTACTGGCAAGTACTGTCGCCAGACGTTGGAACCACAATAAGGTGTAAGGTCCTTGTAGTGAGACTTGTCAAAGGGTCCTTACAAGGGAAAAAGGACTAGAGTACTAGTGACTCCTTTGGATGAGTTGAAAGCCCATAACTGACAGTCCAAACCTAAAGACAACTACCACCTTCATATATGAAGGTGTGCTCCTATACACCAGTGTGAACCTTTATGCTCCCAAAATTCAGTACAGGCAGTCCCTAGTTATCAACAGGGGTTTTGTTCTGACGGCGTGATGATAACCGAAGCTTGCCAATAACCGAAAATCTGTGATTTCTGGCGCTTATCTGCGCCGAAAATTGCCGATTTTCAGTTATCGGCACCTCTGTTAGGTATGTATCGGCGCCAATACCCAATTATCATTATCAGCCCTGATAAGCGAAAATCAGCGAAAACGAAAAAGGTCAATCACTATGGGGGGAAGAGTGATCTTCGCCCTAATATATATGGTCAAATTTCTAACCATAATGAAAGAATATTACTCAATTACCTATTATTGTTCTACTGAACCACATAGTGATCAAAAGACGGTGGAGCGGGAGTGAGAGAGGAATTAACCTACGCTATCAGGTAGGTTAATGGAGGAGGAGGAGAAGCAACACCAGTAGACAAAAGGAAAAGACTGAGTAGGCTTATGGTGTGCCCTAGCAAATTGTCTATGTAATCTATGGGCCTCTAGCATCTTCCAATACTTCACAAAATTTTCATCCTCTCATCAGATCACTCCTTAGTCTTCACATCAAGAAAACCACACTCATGCCTCAACAGCTAAGCTAACACATATGTGGCCGTCATGCACAACTGAAACATTCAGTTTCCACAAACTTTCCTATACAGGCAGTTCCCACTTACCAGCGGCATCAGTTAACGGTGCTTGGCTAGCGATGTAGTTAACTGGATTTTTGGCACCAGTAAGCAATTTTTGCCACCGATAAGCAATTTTTGATGCTGGTAAGCAGTTTATTGGTGTTGGTGAGCTGTTTATCGGCCGATAACTGGTTTATCGGTGCTATTATCGATGATTTTTGGTTATCAGCAATTTTCGGTTAGCAGTGCTTGGCTGGGAACAGAACTGCCTGCAGCCTAATGCTTTCATCTCTGTTTGTTGTAGATGACATAATGCAAAAACAGAAAACTAGCACAATACCATACAGGAGAAAATTAGAAAGAAATAGCCAACATTATTACCAACACTGATTCACACTGTCTGCACAACGACACGGCATGAAGAATTCTGACAAGAACGTGAACATTCCAATACCATCTGGTGGGAAACAGGTGATTACAGAGACAGTCCTAGTGGGTTTGCCAAGGGTTTTGTTTTATTTTGAATGCCAATCGGACCTAGTGGCGTGAAGATATAAGCTACCTTTAACAGTAGGTAAGATTCATTCCAAATACTGTAATATACATTTAAGAGCACCCAATCACCTGGCAAACTTTAAGGTTGGCCAGTATAAACAAAAAAATCAATGGAACAAGGAAAATATGCTGTGATTGATTTATTACGTGGGCAAAGGTATACATAGCAACGAGCGGATGGAAACGAGGTGCCCGACCCCTAGTCGCCATGACCCGCACGCTGAGTGAGAGCAATTTGTGCTTGTCAACAGCCAATCAAATAACAATAACAAGAGACATAATGTACATACAGTGATATATGGCGAAAAGGCCAGGAAATTCTGCATACAAACATATACATGAGATTCTCGTTGCGTTGATAGATACGATACATGATCGTAATTAATGGGTAGACGTCTTTACAATGCAAATGGACATGGTATAAGAAAAAATTCTAAAAAATTTCTCTACCTTCCATCCACAGAAAGTTGAAAGTGAATATTGTATTTCAAACCCTGTACAGGGCCTCTTTTCCAAGAATACTCGTAAAAATATGCTAATTTTAGCGAGCTATACTTACATATTCTAAATTTTTTATTTTGTAAAATTACAGTTACAGCTCACATACATAACAGATAAGAAATAATATTAGTAACAATCCCACAGCATATTTATGTTAAAACATTTATGAGATGTACTGGGATGGGGAGATGCATTACTTTTTAGTGACTGATACTTGTTCTAATATTTTTTTGTATATACTTTATTTTGTAAAATTAAAATTACAGTGGACCCCCGCCTATTCGCGGTTCTGGATTCACGGCTTCACCTACTTGCGTACAGTATTTCTCTGTGGAACTTATATACACATTATTTGCAGAAAATTCTCCTATGCGCAGTATTTTTCATGGAGAAATATTCACAGATTACTGTATTTTCATACCATTTTTGTGACTAAATGCACTTTGTGATAAATTTATTAAAATATTCAGGTATAAGCATTTTTAGATAGTTTTTGTTGTTTTTAACTATCAAAATAGGCAGTTACAAGCATTTCTAGTGGGGTTTTAAGTGTTCGCAGATTTGAACTATTTGCGGGGTAGGGGTAGTGATATGCATACCCCGCGAATCCCGGAAGTCGATTGTACAGCTGATGTAACTGTTGTAAAAGATGAGGGCTAAAACCAGCAACAATCCCTGAGTATATTTATGAGCAAATATACTTGAGATGTAATGGGACGGGGTGATGTATAGTAGTGCTTTTCCCCATGACATCTCAGGGGAGGCTGTTCTTCAAATTTCTTCCTCACATCACCAGCCATGGTGTGAGTGTTGCCGTAAGTCATTATGGCCTGTTCAAGTTATTTGAAAATTTTTTCTTGCAAACTTCGATCAAACTGCATGGCACAAAATATACGTTCTCACCTGAGCTGGTCCAGACTGAATGCCAAGAGTTATTACTTGTCTCACATGATCATACCCTGATGTAAGGGATTAACATAGAAAAAAATCTTTTCATAGCCTTGAGAAAAGATAGGGATAAAATTCTTGGATAGACAATGAAAAGCACAACTAAGAACTCACTGAAATTATTTTTTGGTCTTAATTTTTCAAAACTTGAATGTCTCAAATAATTGCAAAGTACAGTATTAGTAATTAATTTAAATTTCTTATATACTCCAATGATACAGGCCCATGCCAGGAATGTTGAGGCTTTGTTTGAGGCTGCAAGAGGTGGTCAGTACCGACATGGAGGTGGAGTTGACGTCCTCCTTCGCTCTTTCAGCTTGCCAGGTACTGTACGTGACCAGCAGGGACAGTCACTCCTTCATTATGCAGCTTCCGTGAAGTTAGCTGATGGAGGACCTCTCTGGTTGGCTCCTGACATCAGGAGCTTAGTAGAGAATCACAATGTGTATGTGAATGCTGTTGATTATAAAGGTAAGCCCTTTGGATTTTATGAATTTAGTTTTTTCTTTTAGTGTTAAGCTCTTCACAGAGAGAAGCAAATTTAATCCTAAACAGCATATATTTATGACATTACAAGTGTGATTATCGATAATTATTAAATGAAATTACTTTTACATTTTTATATAAGTGATAATATACAATAGTTTAAGTAATCTATGAATTTTTAAACAATATTTTATCAGTATATATGACTGAAATAATCTTAGTTTACAAGTATAATGAACTGCTCATGCCTCACACTGATAATGACTTGGATTCTAAAGAAACTGCATTTCTGCACACAGGTCAAACAGCACTACATGCACTTGCAGAAAAGGCAAGTATGAGCGACCAAATCACCTGCTGGGATGGAAAAGCAGTATATGTTAGCCAAGCATGGGTCAATCTTGCTACCTTGATCATGAAGCTTGGATGTGATCCTAGACTACCGGATAATTCCAATCGGTCTCCTAGTGAAGTTGCCCAGATAAATGGAAACATTCCTTTAGCAGATGAATTTGAGAAGGTAAGAAAACTAATTATTCAGTATGGGTCAATCCAAAAAGTCCTGTAGTTACAAAGTGTTTTAACCAGTCCCCTGATTCACTTTCTAACAAAGCAAAATGCTGACCTGAAGGATTTTAAACAGAGAATTGAAATTGAAGAAGAGACAGATTTGAAGTTTGACAATTTATGATAGATGAACAACAGAGCAGTACAGTAAAGCTTTGGTTGCAAATAGGTTTCAAAAAAACCTTTTGGTACTGCCTAAAGAACAACATGTCACAAATGAAAGACAGAGTACAGTAAAGCTTTGGTTGAAAATAAGTTTCAAAAAACCCGTTGTTACTGCCTATGGAACATGTCAGGCATTCTGTATGCTGATCTTCCTGTGCATACATAAACACCTTTATATTAACATAAGTAAATTGAAAACTTGTTTGTATCCATACCCTCCCTGGAATGAAATGAAAAAATAGGACAATCACCATGTGACCTTCCCCATAAAAGTGAATTAAAAAAATATTTTAATATACAGTATATTAAACTATGCTGATGTAGTCATCATTTTTAATAAGTAAACCAAATGGCTGGCAGTCTTTATTTCAAAAAGAATATTGTACATGAGTAATTCCACCCCTTCTTTGAATTATAGCTACACATAATAATTACAGCACTGCAGTTTAACGACTTCAGTCATAATTCTAGGAAAATTTGCAGGATTTGCTTTTAAATGAGAAGTAAAAATTTGAGTTAGCTAGACAGGAAGAGTAAATGGAACAGATGATGAACATCATATATGAAGCTGGCTGAAGGCATGATGCTAAGAACCTTGCTTACAATCTATAATGTTCCATGCAAAGCACACCACAATTTTTACTCCCTTAAAGTGATAGCTCAGAAGAACTGGGCAAGAGTAGGAGAAAGGTATCCTTATCTTTCTGTGAAGATGCAATTGACAAACCTAGTGGACATGTATGATGGGAGAAACCCTTGTTGTAAAATTATATCTGTGAGCATCAAACCATTATTTAATTACAGTAGCTCACTGAGATAACAGGTAAAAGTGTCTGAGCCTACACCTATATAAAAGAAACTCTGATTGTTGTATATATATCGTGAATGCATGTTTTTGCTGTTAAGTATATTTATACCCCATACCCGTTAAGCTAAAATGCTTATAACTGTCTATTTTAGTTGTTCACTTCCTATTATAGTAGTTCAATAAAAAATATACCTTAAATTATCATATAAAAACAATTTAATATCATTTCAAAGAAAAATTCACCCCAAACCATTATCCCAAAACACCCAAAGCCATTTTACATTACCCTCCTACAGTGTTACTCTTGAGTATCTACACCCCTCAAATGCTTATAATAATGATTTACTAATTTTAAAATATTAATACTGATGTCAAAACAGCAAAATATCTATAAAATCTTTAATACAAATGTCTGACAAGAGGTGTGACAACTAATCAACTTAACCCTGTATACGTAAGCATATTTTCTCTCATAGTATTGAAGTTCCATTTTCATTTTTGCGATAAAGTATATTTATATGTATAAAAGTAGTACCTGTAAAGTAAGATAAAAGCCTCATTATTAACCTGTTAAGCGTCACTGACAGCATATCTCGGTTGGCCGCATCCCATATCTGCCTTCAAGGGAGTAACACGTTATACCATTTTCAAGGCTTTTATGTTACTGAATTCGGTCCAAAATGGTCTTCCCTCATAAACAAATTGTAGGAACATCAGTTGGTAACACTATGAGCTAAATTAGCAGTAAATGGGAACTTTTTTTTGTAAGGGAACGACACTCTTGACGAGGACAACAGCCTACACCTCCCGGTACGCTTCTGGTGTTCATTGATAAACAACGGATTTATTTTTGTTTGATCCCATTTATCCCCCCATAATGAGCGATCTAAAGCGAAAGAAAAATCTTTTGCCTGAAGAGATATTATCACTACTTGTTGCAGAGAATGATGATTACGATAAAAGGAAATAACGGCGCCTTTTCCATAATCAGCACAAAAATTACTTCTCTCTCTCTTTGCTGCAGATTCCACGAACTTTTTGTTCAGGATACAGGTAACCTGTGGAGTTCCCTTTACTTTTCGTTCACCCTAAGGTATGAGTTAGTGTTCAGGATAAGGGAATCCCTGTGGAATTTTTTTTAGAAGATTTTTGATGACAAAGTCATGGAACATTGTAACAGTAATGAGCAGATTTTCCATCCAGTTTCTAGATGAATATATAGGAAGTTTGCCTACAATATCACGTGCACTAAAATGACATGACGAATGAAAATGAAATGAAACCTGGCTCTATATTTCAGGGAATGGGATTCGAGAGAATAATTTTTCCCTTTTATGCTTCTTGCTTACAACCTTTAGGATAAAAAATGCAAAATAAATTGTTTCATCTTTTCATATTTTACATTATTTATTATCCTAATATCTTGATACAAAAATCAATACCAGTGTAAAAAAGAACACAAAAAAGCATAAAAATTAGCATAGACCAAATGACCGCTCAGTGAGCTAGAAAATGTGACGATACAGGAGCAGCGATGTCTCTCATAAAGGACACTTAACAGGTTAATATAAACTTCAGGACAGTATACAGTACAGTACAGTACTGTAAAGTGATAAAGTGAAATTACAGTGTACTGTAAGCATGAACATGTATTCATGCGTGGGTGATGCGCTTTCTCCCTCACTCAAACTCCCAGCATTCCTTTTGGTGCCTGATTTGAAAAAACAGTTCGGCGCTTGATCCGGAGGCAAAAACCCTCAAACTGATATTTCCATTCCGCACTGATATATCTGTAAGTTACGATATGCCATGGTCAGTCATCTCGGTGCGCTACTGTATAATCATATCAGACATGGGTTTGACTTGTTAAATGGTACTAAGAGAATAGTATTAATTTCATCTGAAGCCACTTATGACTATTCACTTACTCTGCTATTGCTTTAAGATCTATAAATCTCATTTATCAAGAATAACACTTTAATGTGAATACAATTGGGATTAATACACTACCAGAGGTATCTGAATTTGTCATATTTTCAGGAACGTGCAAAATTGGGGTCATCCAACTTCTCTAAATATTTAGATAGATTCAAAGACTTCCTTGAAGCATCTAAAATGGGAAGAGTGAATGATATGCAAGAGCTCCTAAGAGAGGGCGTTAGCGTCTTGCCAATAGGGTCCAGGAGTGATCCACTACAAGAAGCTATCAAAGGAGGGCACAGAGATGCAGTATTCTTACTACTGAGTGCGGGAGCACCTCTGTGTGCCCATGGGTTGGTTGGGGACACACCATATGAAGCAGCTCATAGTACTCCTGGTCTCCCAGCATTGTTCCCAGCTCTTATAAGAAAGGTAAACCATGAAGTATATTCATAGTATTTAATTTTTCAGTGTAATGACCTCTGTACCTGTAAAGCAACTTTTGATAGAACAATAGCTTTTAATACTATATGGAACTTGACAGTAAATAGGATAAACTCTGTTTGAGTATGCAATAACTTAAAATATATTTCACAGGCACTCTGCGGACAACTGGAGGTAGAGACAAATATCATTAGGGGTTCTAATGAGATCCCAGAGCTTCTGAAGAAAGGTTCAAAGGATATCAAGACTATTATTGAAAGATCTGGTCATAAACTAGCTTCAGAATTAAGCAAATGGATGGATGAGCAGCCTGCTTACAGTTTGCATAATTTCAATGAAATGTTGGCTACTGCATCCTCCTTGGGTCTCACTTTAACTTGTCAACTTATGGGAGTGGCTGGGGTAAGACTTAACCCTCTTCCAAGTGAGCAGCAGCCTTTACTACTTGCTATCAACAATAACCAACATAGTACAGTGTATTCCCTCTGCCGAGACTTGAAAATGAACCCCTATATTATTGGAGTTAAGGAAGATGAGATTTCACAGCAGCTAAAAAATGATCTGCTTCAGAGTGAGCTACTGTTATTTGAAAAGAAACTGCATAAAGCAGCTTTCGATGAAGTTACAGTTGGAAACTTAATGAATGACGCAAATGGCATTAGTGAAAAAGGGAGCATTAAGAATCCGTCAAAAATGTTCTTGTACTTGCTTGCTGAATTGAGCCTCGTGACTTTGTTGCATCGAACAAGGAAGTTTTCAGATGACTCTCTACTTGATACCATAGTGAATGATGCAACAGGATCAACAATGCTTCATATTGCAGCTGCTTATGGGAGAATCAACATGATTGAATACCTTCTCTCAGTAGGGGCAGACCACACATGTAAAACAAAAGATGGACTTACTGCTCCTCACTTGGCTGCAGCTAGGGGCCACAAGAAATGCATGGAGTATATCATTGACTATACAAAACATCATGAAAAGTGGAATTCAGTTTTACCTCAGCAAGTACTCAATAGTTTTGAAGAAAATATGAAAAGCTATCACTTGGATGTTCTCTCAACTTCAGACCTAGATGCCATTTCAAGTGCCAAAGATGATTTTACGAAGACCCAAATAATTTTAGCTAGTAGGTGTGAAAAGATGGGTGTATCTAGTGAAAAAAGTTTAAAGGAATTACTAGCTAAGGAGCAAAAGTTCATTAAGGACTTGATATCTGATGACTTTATTATTTCAGTAGAACGTGATATCTGTGATTTTGTGCGGGAGATCATGCGCATAGACAGCCGGTTTAAAGGAACCATTGTTTCCCGTAACCCAGTGTTTGAAAAGTGTGAATTTTTTTTACCAGAAACCTTTGAATTCTTTTGTGAACTAGAGAGTTATCATGCTCTGAGTGAAGGCTGTATTTCCCTTGGAAAAACTTTGAAAAATGCAAAAGATGGTGAAACTGTGGATATCCTGAAATCAACTAAGGACCAGGAGTTTTTTAGGGGCTCAAATTTCAAACTTGCGTTTTACAAAGCTGCTAAACAAGCATTGCAAAATTTTACTTTTAAGACATTGGCTTTAATACCACCATTTTTTAGTCAAAGTTTAACAGGTATTTTTATTTATGGCTTATTAACTAATAAACCTAGAATGAATTTAGTGCAAATAGCAATAACACCTGTCCTTAAAGTACCATGCTTTACAGACAGTGTTGTTCGTAAAAGATACCAGAACCAACTTCAGTTCCCAGGAAATGAACATCTAGCAAACACTGAAGACAGCAGATGGATTTATTTATCAAATTTCACCCCTAAACATGTTCTCTCAGCATTAACTGAAGATGAGCAGATGGTGCTTTGGACATGCCTTTATTTCAGGAAGTTGCTGAGCCTATGCTGGTGGTTACCAAAGAAACAACAGAGACGGGTTGGATGTATCTGGCAGTCTTATCCTATTAGTGTGGATTTCCCAAGCCAAAGATTGTTAATTTTCAGTTTCTTAGATGAATTAGTTGAAGCCAAGGATGGTCATTGGAAAAAAGAAAACTATCTAGATAAAGTTACATGTGTTTTAAGGAGGTGTTCTCCTCCAACCAAACGAAAAGTGTCTTTCCTTAGTGATTCACCAATAGTTAACCCACTCACAAGTATATCTGCTGTGATGGCCTTCTTAGAAAAGATCACAGTCAAGAATGGGCTTGAGCCTCAAGAAGATGGACATAATTCTGCACCAAAGTCATTTGGTAAGTTTGGTAAGACTAACAAAGCTGTTTCTAAAAATTCCTTAAATGTGGAATTGGAGTAACTGCAACACAGTAAAGATGCTTAATTCTGAAGAGTGCTCAAATACCGAATGTAGTAATTTTAGTCACCCATGGTAGCTGTATCATTACAGCTTATGTTTAAAATACTCAAATATTTTTCTTTTTCAGTGACTAAAGCGGCTTTTTTAAATATCGTTGTATATGACTATTAAAAAAAACTACAAAAAATGTGTTACCTTAATACTCCTTTCCCTAATTGTTTCCATATTGTTGATTGGGAAATCATTGCTTAGAAAGTTTACTTTAGGTGATGAAAGTTCTACCACTTAATTCATGTTCCCCTCCTGTATACCGTACTTAAGGTTCTTAAATACCAATTGAATCATGTTGGTCCTAAGAACTGCGATCATAGTTTTAACAGAGCTATTGTTCAAGTTTTGATCTTTAAGTTACTGCATGTAACCAAAAGGATAGCTGTGCTTCATTAAGTTAGTGTGTACATCCATTTTTAGTTACAAATTTTCATTGTACAATACAAATATGCATAACTCAGGATAGTAAACCATCTCTTATTGCAATGAAATTCTTCTGCTTCATTCTAAGAGGCTGAGCAATGTCATACCGAGTTTTTTTGAAGCCTTTGAGTAACTGCAAGATAAGTTTTACTGTTGTGCCTGACCTTTCTCATTCAAACCCATTTTTATCTGGTACCCTGTTCTTTTATAAAAAGAAGCCCTTCATCTTCATCTTCTTGGGTAGCCATATAACATCTGAAAAGCCACTCCATTCAAATTACCTCTTTTGAAAGGTAATTCCTTGGCTGTCCAGATATGGAATTCTCTCCGTCTTTCTATTTTCAACTTAAACTAGCGTATCCCCTCCAAAGAATGTGCCCTGGGATGTTACTACAAGTGCTCATGGGCTCTCCCTTCTGTCATATACTCTCCTCAGAGAGGATGCTTTGATATATTACTACCACTGTTCAAGGGGTTGAACAAAACCAAAGCAACAGCCATTTACTAAACTGCTCAAGAAAATTTTGACCCCAAGTACCCCATCAAGTGAAAACCTAAAGTACAATAAAATTTCTTAGAGACTTTACATGGGGTATTTATGCAACCAAAGAGCTCCCACGGTTCACAAGAGGACAGTTCTTCAAATTATGACAAAAAATCAACCATATAACACACCAATTTGCAGTTAGTCTATGCAAAACAAAAACCTTGTTTATACAGAAATAACCTTAACACATAGTTCCTAAACATCAAGAGGAATAAACATACTTGAAACACAACGGAATGAATGAATATCTACATGTAAAGTTTTCTGATGTTTACGTTCATAATGACAATAATCTGCTGAATAACTGAAACAACCATATACAGTACTCGCAAAACCACAAACTTTCAGATACGTTTGTATTCATGCTAGGTATAAAAATCATAGCCGTTTATGCAGGAGAATTCATCAACGTAAGCTGGAATTTGTCTTTGAAACTTGGTAACGTGGTAGCCATAAAGTACTTTTTTCCTTCTGTATCAGGGATCATGCAGAGGGGAGAGCAGGGGTTGCACCTGATGTGCCAAACCTCTACAATAAGATTCCTGATTGTGAAGTCTACCTGCTTCATGGCCTGTCCAGCATGCATTCATTCCAAATACTGCCTAGCAAAGGAAGAAAGGAGAGAGAGAGCCAGTTGCTTACCTATTCAACCTCCATCCAAGTACCTTTTGTGAACTGCTTTTTGTCTGAGAGGAACTGGGAGACTGTAACCTGTTGGGCAGCCATCACAAGTCCCAAGGAAAAGGGTCCAAGGCTTGTGGGTGAAGTCCCCGAGGTAAAATAAAGTCAATCTATTTTGGTGTCACCCTCGTTACCTGTGAGCCAAAAGTTCTCCAAGCGGTTAAGGACATGCCAGCACCCCTGGCTTCATGAACGCTTGCCAGGACTGGATCAGTGTCCTCTATGTGGAACAAACTGTGCATCAGCTTTTGACCTCTTCCTTGGTAAAGTTGTCCTTGCTCACAGATGCTTGAAATTTCACTTGCCTCATCAGTTCTGGCCTCTAATGCAAGATTTGACTCTTAACAGTCCAACTCAGGCACCAATGAACCCTTAGAAGAGTCCTTGAATTGATATCTTACCCTCAAGACATTTCTTGCTAGCCTTAACCTCGGCATAACATGCTGACAAGGTGCATGTCCGTGTGTATTTTATCTCGCTGTCAGAGAGCTGGGGATTCCTCTCATCCTCATAAATGTTTGTGGAAAACTGAGAACATTGTCAGTTTCTGACAGACATGAGAATCTCTTGGTCCTCTCCCTTTTAGTTTGTTAGATGGGAGTTGGATGAGATGCTTTTGTGCTTAGGGCAGGGCCTGCTGCAATCTTATGAAAACCCAACCTCTTGGGCCAGAGTTTTGGTCAGGGTCTCTTTATAGTACTGGATGGTGCAGAAAGAAGGTGTCTGGAACACCCTTCCCTTCTGGCTTCAATAAAGTGAAAAAGAGTCCATTGGAAGACCTGGCTCAAGGCATAGCAGTAGGCATCATTGCAGAGGCTAAGAAGAGCTTGTCTCAATGAGGGTGGACAAATAAGTCTGCAATCTGCTGTAAAGTAGCTCTAACTGGGGAAAGACTAAGATACCAATCAAAGAAGACTAGCAGATGCTCACTATCACTCGCATTTGTTTAGTTCCCGTATCCGTACCATACCCATACCATACTGATATCCATACCCATATCTATACCATACCGATATCCATTCCATACCCATACCATACCATACCCATATCCATATCCATTCCATACTCATACTGATATCCATACCATACCCAGAGTTAAATCAACCCTGCTAATAATTGTCAGCAAAAGTTTATGGGCAGCACCAGCCCCATTTACCTTCTGGTCATATACAAACAACGACCACATCTTGGTGTAGGTGCAGGAGCAGCTGTTATGGGTTTTGAACCAATGCTGATGCCACTGGTGGTTCCAGACCATCACCAGTAGTGCCTGCTGTTGTTCTAGTATTAACTGCCGAGTCAATTTCGAAATGAAAACAACAAAGCTCAGCCAAAAATCTTTTATTATATACCGTTGGGTCACTTAATGCTGAAAATTTCTGGACAGTTATTATGAACTACTACTGCTTAAATAGAAGGGAAGGGGAGAGGGGGAGGGGAGGGACACACACACACACAAAGGCAGCCAAGGAAATTAATATAATAGATGGCCCATTCCCTATTACACAGTACTTGAGGCTACTTAAAGAAAATAGTGGGCCAAAGGGCATCTACGGGTGCCTTGAACAGAAGTTAGCACAATAGGATACCCCTTGGCTTGGGGCCAATAAGGAGCTACCCAGATTATCTGAGACCAGGAGTGAGAAATGTTTCAATTGATCACTTGGTAAATCAGAGTGCCAGAAGAAAAAGTATCCAGACATCCCAGGGGCTGCTGGAAGATTTTTCCAAGGTACCACAAGACTGAAACAAGAGCAAAGTACCAGGGACTTCTGCTACAGTGTCAAACAGGTAAATCACCAGAAATAACCAAAGCTTAAAAAGGTCTTTCTTTATTCAAGAAAGTTAGGACCAGTCTGTTCTAAGTAAATGCTTCAGATAGCTTGAGATGGCCTGCCAAAACATTTTCTGTAGTCAGAATGTACCTGGCTGACAGCCTGACAATGTGGTGAACCAACTTGTGCATCTGTTTTGGCAACTGCAAGAGGTGAAGGGACCCACATCCCACTCCCAGGATTTGTTGAAGCAGAAGCCATTACGGTCATCATGTTGCACACCAACACTATGGAGTAACTCCTCACGTGATCCCAATATGCTTGCAAATATAGCAGTGTTGTTCACATTTCCAAGATTTTGTTGTACAGTTAAGGGTTTTTGCCTATTCACATGCCTGAAGCAGTTCCACATTGCACAGGTTGGTAACGTTCTCGGCTAGCACTCTACTGGGCCCACGTTCGATTCTCCAACCAGCCAATGAAGAATTAAAGAAATTTATTTCTGGTGACAAATTCATTTCTCGTTATAATGTGGTTTGGATTCCACAATAAGCTGTAGGTCCCATTTCTAGGTAACCAATTGGTTCTTTGCCATGTAAAATAAATCTAATCCTTCGGGCCAGCCCTAGGAGAGCTGTTAATCAGTTCAGTGGCCTGGTTAAACTAAGGTATACTTATTTTACATGCCTGAAGCA
The DNA here is from genome assembly GCF_040412425.1 of Macrobrachium rosenbergii. NCBI lineage: Eukaryota > Metazoa > Arthropoda > Malacostraca > Decapoda > Palaemonidae > Macrobrachium > Macrobrachium rosenbergii. The sequence continues at coordinate 31,193,945 of NC_089747.1, forward strand.
GACAAACCACTCGGGTATGAACTTCACCCTTCCTTCCATAGGTCCAAGATCAGAAGCATCTCCAGAGGGGGGAAGTTCATGGGAACTCCCTCAGGGAGGTTCCTGTAATCCAGCCACCAAGCAAGGTCCTCCCTTACTTCCCTGCACAAGGACATTTGCTGGGAGGCAGGGCTGCCTAAGGCTGACCAATGTTGCTTCTCCAGAGACACCACGTTATGTGGACTACTTCCCACAGCTGAAGCTGGTTGTTCCTGTTGCCATAGGAACTGCACTGAAAGTTCCTTGAGCCAACCAATACAAGAGTCAGACAGAAAGACTCACTGCTCCTGTATTTATAAGCATATACAGGTACTTTGCAGCCTACTTTGGCATGAGCTCCGACTTCTCCCAGTTTATCATGATCTCAAGGTTGCAACTGAGAAGGCAGTCTGTTTCAGAGCAACTATACCTCCAAAGACATCATAACTCACTAATTGTCTGGGTAATGCAGCAAACATATACCCTACAAATGGCTCAAAGCTCAGCACGAAAGTAAACACTTGGTGGGCTGTTGCTAACCTAATGTAGGGGGCTTTAAACTAATGTATTTGACAATCTTGTAGGAGGCAAAGCAGAGATACTTCCAGGAGGACTGATGGACAGGTGCTTGAAAGTATGCATCCTTCAGATCCTCCTGATTATGTTAGTTTTAAAAGTTTAATCATTATTTTATTTTTATTTTCTGCATTAGTGAAATGGTATGGGCATTACAAAATGTATAAAATGCATGTTTAATTTTATAAGATGTTTTCATAGCAAAACATTCTTTATGTTTAAAAGTATCTGTTTGTGGTGTGACGTCGTAGGACGAAAATGGAGGGTGGGAGCAAAATGTAAAAAAATGCAGGCGGGAGTGTTGAAAAGACTGGTGTGGTAAGAGAGCTCTCTGATGGTTACGTTGTTACTTTTGGGTTGTAAGTCTGTTTTGTGATTTTTTGTAGTCGTAAGCTGGATTATATTATAAAAGAAGAACGTGAACAGGTGGGTGGATTGTGTAATTTAGCATTTTGGGATGGGTTAGGCTAGGAAAATTTCAAGTGGTAGCAGAGCGTGGTTGGTTAAAAATGGATGGATCTGATGGTAAATTTTGGGAGATGAAATGTAAAAGAGACTGTCCGAGATTTAGCGGGACACAGGGTGATTATAAAGGACGGAGAGGACAAGTCGAAGATTGGCTTGTGGTGAGTGGTGGAGAAGTGAAATATCCGGGGATAGAAATAAGAATGAGCTTAAAAGGAAAAGCTTTAGATGTAACAGAACGAATAGAGATGAACTTAAGGATGAAGATGGTTCAAAGATAATCCTGTCCAAACTAGATGAAGTGTATGTAAAAGATACACTAATGGAAAATTACAGTAAAATGAAAAACTATTTTAAATAGAAAGAGAATCTAGTGAAAAGATGAGAGACTTTATAATTAGGTACAAAAAGGCAGAGTCACAGTGTAGTAGAGCGATAGGGAAAAGCATGCTTGAAGGGGAAGCAAAAGGTTTTCATGTATTAAAACAAGTGAATCTCACAGAAAATAAAAAACAAATGGTATTAGCAGCTTGTGGTCAAGGAAAGTTGGAATATAAAACAGTGTCACAGATAATGAAAAGAATATTTGAGGGATTAGGGAATAAAGAGGAGGGGGAATGGTTGGGATCAGAAGGCTAGGCAAATTTTAGGAGAGGGAGGGAAAACCAAAGATACTGTATTGGGGAAAAGTGAATCGGGGTAGAGGTGGAAGAAATCTTATAAGTAGAGAAGGGAAAGTAACGCTGTGTGCAATATGCAAATCGGAATGGCACTGGGCTAGAGATTGTCCTCAGAATTTCAAAATAAGAAGAAATCAGAAACTGGACAAGAAGAAGAAAAAGTTTATACGAGAAGGTAGTAAAATAGAGGAAGAATCTTGGGAAGAGGTTGATGCAATTTTAGACACAGGACATAAATCAACAGTTTGTGGGGAATTGTGACTAGCACACATTGTCATGGGTTTGAATCAGGAAGAGTTGAGGAGAATGAATAATACTAAGAAAGAGTCTAATAAAGTATATAATTTTGGTGAGTCATCATACAGGTCGAAAGGAGTAATGGAAATACCAGTGATATTGAAGAACAAAAAGTTTTATTTGAAGACAGAAATTTTGCAGGGTGTTGTACCATGGGTTAACTGGTAAGAAAACCATGAGTAAAATGGGTGTGACTATAAATTTAAAAGAGAATTGTGTTAAAATAGAGGTATTAAGGGAAATGAAGGTAAAGTTAAGAGAAGACAAACAGGGTCACTTAAGAATACCAATTTTGAGGAGGAAGGTAGAAGAATTGTTACTGGAGGGGTGGAAGGGAAAGAGTCTAAGGGAAATTAAAGGTGCAATGACGAAGTTAAATCAAGAATTTGGTCACGGAAGTGGAGATAAAATATGGAAGCTAACAGAAGAAGTACGGTTGAGTGATGGTTTGAGAGAGAAAGAAAGAGGAAATAAAAAAGTTACTAACAGACTTAATTGCAAGTTGTGAGGTATGTAAAAAATACAAAAGAAACCTAGCTAAACCAGTAGTAGGATTTTCTTGGAGTAAGACATTTAATGAAGTTGTAGCAATGGATGTGGGAGAGATGGAAGAGAGAGTCATTAGTAGCAATGGATGTGGGAGAGATGGAAGAGGGAAAGTTCTTGATAATGGTAGATATGGAACGAGATACTGTCAGGCTTTTTGGATAAAAGACAAGAAACCAGAAGCTATTATAAAGACACTTTTTGACAGTTGGTCTGCTATATTTGGAGCACCTCCTAAAATATTACCAGACAACGTGGGAGAATTTCAAAATGAAAAAGTAAGGAGGATGGCAGAAAGATGGAATATTAAAGTATTGGTCACAGCATCTGAATCTCCAAGGAGCAATGGCTTGTGTGAAAAGACGGTAGGCATAATAATCAGGGAAAGCTTAAGAAAGATGAAAGATGATGAGGAAGCAGACTGGTCCAAAGCATTAAGATGGGTAGTGAGTGCTAGGAACTGCTTAATAAATAATGGTGGTTTCTTCCCTAACCAATTAGTATTTGGGAAAAATCCTTCTTTGCCAAATTTAATGGGAGAAGAAAGTTCAAGTCCTGCAAGCAGAGAGAAAGGTATGGAAGAAAGCATAGTAAGGGATACACTGAATGCAATGCATAAGGCCAGAGAAGTGTTTATAAAAAATGAGTCTTGTAATAAAATAATTGCTTTAAACAAAAATGTCAGGGAACATAAATCTGAAGAAGCAGTAGTGGGAGGCAAGGTATTCTATAAGAGGGAAAATGAAAATGAATGGACAGGACCTGCTCAGGTAGTGGGAGTGCCAGGTAAAACAGTAGTGGTTAAACATGGGGATTCTCTAAGAGAAGTAGCTACAATACATGTTACTAGGATTCAAAGACTGTCGCCATAAAAAAGAAAAGGTATCTAAAATAGATAAAACACACACTGAAGGATGAATCCCATGCAGCAAAGGAAGGGAATATAGATAGGCAAGAAGGAAAGATGATAATGGGCTGGAGAAGGAATGCAGATATAGAAGAGACTATAGAAAGAGATTTGGCAGAAGAAACTGGAAGATGAAGGGGAAAGTGAGGTAATAGAAGAGATACCCAAATTCAAAAAGTAAAATAGAGTTAGAGCTATAAACAAAAATACAGGACAAGTAGAAGAATGGACTATATTAAGTCTTGCAGGAAAAAGATCAAGCAAACCTTGAGCTGATTTGTACAATGTAGAAGACCCACAGTCAGGTGACAAGGGATGGGTTAACTTAAGAGATTATTGTCATATAGAAAAAATTGAAGATGAAGGATTTGAAAATAGAAGTGTAATTGAAGCTAACGAAAAAGAACTGCAAAGTTGGAGAGAAAACAAGGTATATGAGGAGGTAAATGACATTGGACAAAAAGCTATGTCTACAAGATGGACAGTACATTTTTGTTTGACAGCAATAAAACTGAAAGATTGGAATTGTTACACGTTAGATGTAAAAACTGCGTATCTACAAGGTGATGAAATACGAGAGGTATATTTAAAAACACCCAGTGAAGATGGTTGGAGTGGATTATGGAAATTGAAGAAAACTGTTTATGGGCTCAAGGATGCAGCAAAGGCGTGGTATTGTAAGGTGGTAAAAGTGGTGGAGGAGCTTAAAGGTGAGAGAAGTAGATTAGAACCTAATATATTTTTTGGAAGAAAGACAATAAATTGAATGGTATTTTATGTACACATGTAGATGATTTTTGCTATGGAGGAACTGAAGGATTTTTAAAGGGAACAACTGGGAAATTGAAAGGGAAATTGCAAGTAGGAGAACAAGAAAGCAAAAGTTTTAAGTATATAGGAGTAATAGTAGAGCATGAGGAAAATGGAATTTGTCTTAATCAGTGGCAGTATATAAATTCTATAAGAGAACCAGAAGCTAGAAGATTTACAAGTAATAGAGTATTAGGACAAAAAGAGTTAACAGAATGTAGATCAGTGGTAGGACGGTTGAATTGGGTATCGGTACATACCATGCATGAAATATCATACGATGTTAGTAAATTAAGTAAAGCTTTTAAAGGAGGAATGACTCAAGATATGAAAAAGCTGATTAAAATAGAAAAACTAAGAACATAATGGGAGAAGTGATAATAAGCGAATTAGAAGAAGAAAAGATTTATTGGGAAGCCTATGCAAATGCTTCATTTAGGAATATTGAAGATGGTCATACACAATTAGGTTATGTGATATCTTTGACAGATGGTAAGAGGAGAAGTGCCATATGGTGGAAATCCAGAAAATCCAGAAGAGTGGCAAAGTCCACCATTGACACAGAAGCTCTGAGTGTGGGGGAGGCCATAGAAGGATTGATATATTTCAAACATTTGTGGGAAGAGATAGTAGGAGGGAGAAAATTAGAAGCATTGGTTTAAACTGATAGTAAAGCCCTAATGACTGCAATACAATCAAGTACTGGAATAAGTAGTAAGAGACTGAAAATTTATATTGCAGCAGTAAGAGAAACAATAGAATCTGGAGAAATAAAGGAGGTGAGATGGATAAAAGGAAAGCATTAAATAGCTGATGTATGGAGTTTTAGGGGAAAATATTAAAAATTACATAGAGGGTAAAGAATTGGAGAATAAAGGGATTTTGACAAAGGAAAAATCTATTTCTGGGGGAAGACCTGTGTCACCCGGTGAAATTACCATCTAGCACATATTTCTAGGTAAATTTATTGCTAAACATACCAGAGAAAAGCTAAATGCAATGCTGGGGTTACTACCCCCAGTGCGAGCTCCATAAAATGGAGTCGTATATAGGAAAGGGTGAGTGTTGCCACTACCACCGGCCTCCGCCCTGTAGAGAATTCCAATCTCAAAATCCCCAAAAGTGATGTGCCGTTACAAAGCCCGCACCAGCTCCCCGATTACCAACATCTCAGCCGCCATATTGGCATTCCAGGTTAGCACCCCCCCCAAGCTTGGTATGTTACTCAGGGGGGGAAAAGAGGAATAGCGGTGGGTCACCGGGTGACACAGGTCTTCCCCCGGAAACAGATTTTTCCTTTGTCAAAATCCCTTTTCTGGGCTTTGACCTGTGTCACCCGGTGAAATCATAGCAGAGAATTAAACATACCAGCTTGGTGAAGCCCCTTGAAAACTACTGTAATGGAGAGAAATAAAACCATGAGTAAAACTGAGTTTTAATTACCCAAGCAGAAAAAATCTTTTAAAAAACATGAGAACAACAAGTCAGGGGATCCATGCCCCAAAGCAAACATGTTATACAGTAATTTAGAACATGATTAGAAATGACTTAATCACTAACAAAAAGGGACAACAGACAATATGTAACGTGGTCAGGAGTCAGGCTGTGAACCATGCCTGACCCAAGGAAAGACGGTAAGGGGAGTAAACGAGGCAGGTAGGCGAGAGGGAAAGTGACAGAATAGTTAAGAATGCGTAGTGTGACCACCAGAGGAAGGGACAATGCTTCCTGCCGCCACAGTGAAAAATTTTAGGGCCTCTAGAGATTTGAGGTAGTGGCGTTTGAACACTGAAGGTGATTTCCAACCCATATATTTTTTGAGATCGTCAAAATTCATGTAATGGAAATAATTAGTGGAGGTGGCCACCGCCCTGATATCATGAACCTTTGGAACTGAATCCGGGTTAGCTTGTTTAATAAAATACAAGACTTGTTGTCTGATGGCCTTCAATGAAATAGTTCCTCCACCTTCCCTAACAAAAAGAGGGCCTGATGCTATATTAGAGGTTCTGTCTAAATAAGCCTTTAAAGCAGTGACTGGACATAATGACAGGTCTTGTGGAAGGGGGATAACCTTCCAAGGGGACCATCTATCTTGTGGATCTTCATTCTTAGCAAGAAACTTGAGATCCGGGGCTAACAGAACTTCTCCTGACGGGAGGAAATCGACATGGTTCGGTTCTCTAGAGAGAGCGGACAGCTCAGAAATTCTAGCACCTGAAGCTAGGCTAATTAAGAATAAGGTCTTCCTTAACAGACTTGAGAATGAACATTTTTGATTATCAGTATCTGATGCTAATTTAAGAACGTCATTTAAGAACCAGGAAACCGTGTGTGGGCGGGTTGCTGGTCTCAAACGAGCGCATGCTCTAGGAATTGATGAAAAATATGAGTCTGTTAAGTTAATATTAAAACCATGTAAAAATATCTTTTTTAAAGCTGATTTGGCTGTAGTAATAGTACTAGAGGCTAGACCTTTTTCAAATAATGACCTAAAGAACGAAATTGCAAGGTTCGTGGTCATTTCTTTAGCTTCAGATTCTTTCAGGAATAATGCTAATTTCTTGACTGCTGAGTCGTATTGTCTGAGGGTAGATTCCCTTTTGTCTGATTCTAAGAACAGTGTATTAACAGGGTCAATGTTAGCATCTTTCTGAGCTGCGAATTTCATGAAATCCATAAAGCCAGGGCATTTTGAATTCTTGAGGAAGCTGACACAGTCCGAGTTTGTACTATTTGTGTCAATTTTGGCCTGGGGATTTGTATGCACCGGTGTTTCAGCTCCAGAAGAAGAGGAAACCAGTTGCTCTTTGGCCAGTTGGATGCTACCAGGGCCACATGACCTTTGAATGTCCTGAGCTTGTGTAAAACTTTCATCAACAAGTTTACTGGAGGAAACAGGTAGATCCTCTGCCACATGTTCCAATCTATTGACATCGCATCTGTGGAGTGAGCCAGAGGGTCCAGGTTGGGGGCCACATAACATGGAAGTTTGTGGTTGCTTTCTGTGGTAAACAGATCTACCTGGAGACCTGGGACCTGACTGCAAATCCACTCGAATGATGTTTTGTCCAGGGACCATTCCGACTCCAGCGGAGTTGTTCTGGACAGAGAATCTGCAATGACAATTCCGGACTCCTGCCAGATGGGTAGCTGACAAATGCCACCGGTGTTTGTTTGCTAGGGAGAATATTGCTATCATTACTTGGTTGATCCGGCTCGACTTGGAGCCCCCTGTTTATGCAATGCACCACTACTGCACTGTCCAAAACCAGCCTGATATGAATTAGTCTGGTTGGACGCAGTTTCTTTAGGGTTAGAAAGACTGCCATTGCTTCGAGAATGTTGATATGGAACTGACGGAACATAGTGGACCACGTTCCCTGCACTCTTTTGTGTTGAGAATATCCTCCCCACCCGCTCAGAGAAGCATCCGTGTGGATCACCAATGACGGAGGGGGGAATTGGAGCGGTACTGATTTTGACAAGCTCTTGACTGTTGACCAGGGCCGGAGTCTCTTTCTCAACACTGGCGGAATTAGGGACACCTTGTCTCTGAATCTGTTGTTGGCACGTCTCCGCCACACTCTGTTTATGTCTTTCAGTTTGGCTTTCAGAAGCAGATCTGTTACCGATGCAAACTGAAGGGAACCTAAGACCCTTTCTTGGGTACGGCAGGAAGCTTTCCTGTTCTTGAGGAATTGCCTGGTTGCTTTGGCTATTTCTCTCCGTTTGACTGGCGGAAGAGACAGTTTGTGTGAGTCAAGGTCCCACTGGATTCCCAACCACTGAAAACGGGTCTCCGGAACTAGGCGGGATTTCTCCCTGTTTATTTGGAAGCCTAGAGATTCCAGAAAACCGATCACTATGGTTGTTGCTTTCCGACATTCGCTGGCGTTGGATGCCCAGATGATCCAATCGTCCAGGTATGCGGCCAGCATGATCCCCTGTGACCGTAGTTGTTGGACTACTGTATCTGCCAGTTTGGTGAAAATTCTGGGGCTATGTTGAGCCCGAATGGCATGACTCTGAACGAGTAAGCTTGCTTTCCTAGTCTGTGAAAATTTTTCTAGCCTAACCTATCCTTAAATTATTCAATTATGATCCACTCACCTGTTCACGTTGTTCTTTTTACTCTATGCAATCCAGCTTATGACAACAAAACCACAAACAGACTTACAACCCAACCATTATTGACCTAACCTTCAGAGAGCTCTCTCTACCTCTTTCCACCATGCTTTCCACATGCTCCGCTCCTTGTTTGTTTACATTTTTCTCCCTCCGCCATTTTAGACGTCACTTCCTATGACGTAAACAATAACATACTCTTTAAACATAAGGAATGCTATGCTATAATAACATCTTATAAAATTAAACATGTGCTTTCTTTTTATACATTCTGCAATACCCATACACTTCATCAATGCAGAAAATAAAATAATGACTAACTTATAAAACTAACATACAATCAGTCTGAACCCCAGGTAAGGAGAGAATTTTCTCGCAACCGGGACGTGATAATAGGCGTCTGAAAGATCTATAGAGGTGGTTATGGCTCCACGGGGAAGTAGGGTCCGTACCTGCGAGATTGTAAGCATGCGAAACTTGTCGCACTGAATGTATAAATTGAGACGAGACAAGTCTAGGATTACTCTTTGTTGACTGGAGCCTTTCTTTGGAACGCTGAACAGTCTGCCCTGAAATTTCAGGTGTCTCGCTTTCTTTATAGCCCTCTTTTGGAGCAGGTCCTTCACAAAGTCCTGGAGGGCTTTGGACGGTGACTGATGGAATCTGACTAGCGGAGGAGGGCCCCTGCTCCAGCTCCATCCCAGACCCTTGGAGACTATGCTGTGGGCCCACGAACTGAAGGTCCATTGGTCCCGAAAGAGATACAACCTCCCGCCTACCTGAGGAGCCTCACTGGGCGGGGGATGATCTACCTCCTCTGCTACCTCGGCCTCCCCTCCCTCGGGAGATGGAACAAGACGCAGATTTGCCTCTAAAAGAGCCTCTGGCTCTACTTCCCCTGGCATTTCTGTTGAATGCCCGAAATGCCCCAAACGAAGCGCTTTCAAAGGAGGCAGGTTGAAAAAGCCGGAGATGTCACATAGGTAGGGGAGGAGGGCCCCTGCTCAGCGTGTGTTGGGCTGGCTGTACCAGCACATACTGTTGCTGAGGCTGTGCTTGCCTCTAAGGTTGAAGGCTGACCGGCTGGAGAGAGACCGGAACAGCCTGCAGCACAGTCTGGGTATGAGGTCTTTTAAACTTTTGAACCTCTTCCCGGGTCTGGGATGAGGTCCGAGGACTCTCGTTGGCTTCCGCTTGTAGGGGAGACCCCAGCGGGAGCGGAGGCTTTGGTTTGCCCTGGTTGCCTCTACCAGGACTGAGTTTACTTCTTCCTCTGGGAAGATATTAGCCCCCCAAACAGAGCTCTTCATGAGCCTATTGGGCTCGTGCCTTATAGTGGCTGCCGCAAAGATATGTTTTCGGCAATTCATACGAGCCACTATGAAGTCGTACAGGTCCTGTTGGAATCCCGCCAAAAGGGATTTGGTAAGGACCTGGAAGAGGGCTTCTTCGTTGTAGACAACCGAAGTTGCCTCCGCCAAAGTCAGGGAATGCAGGGACCGACTCAACCTGCTCTTGGCTTCCGACTCGGCCTTCAGAAGAGCTTCCGGGATTTTGGGAAGCTGCTCGCTGAAGAGGGAAGAAGCGCAGTCAGGGTCGAGCTTACCCACCGTGAAAGTGGCCGGAGCTCCCTTCCAAAAATCAGAATCTCCGGGGAAGACGAGAGAGGTGGGATCTGTCTCCCAGAGTTGTGGAAGGGGTTTACCCTCAATGCCTGCCTGATTGGTAAGCAGAGCTACCTTAGTCGTGCAGGGGGTGGGGATAGCATCCCTCACCGAGAACATCGTAAACGTCCCTTTGACAGGGGTGAGTTTAGTGTTCTCGGCCTCCCACTCTGTGAGAGTGCGCAACAGGGTGGATTGTGCCTGGTCCCACCTTATCCGATCTTATCCAGGCTTCCTCGGTAAGCCTGGCATACCCTGGGTAGGGAGGCACTAGGTCGGGTGGGAAGAACTCCAGCTCCTCCAACCTTCGAGTACCCAGTCCCTCAATAGTGAGGGTTTCCCTTATCAAAGGGAGGAAGACCGGAAGCATCCGGAACAGCGTAAGACTGAGCCGCTGCTCCGGCGCGCATAAACCCAGAGAGCAAGCTCTCCTGGTTCTGCACCTTCTCTGCCAGAGATTTCACCGTCTCACCAGAAGACTTCAGGCCCGAAGCCAACTGAGAGGAGAGTTCGCTAATTCTGGCCTCCACCCTCTTATCGAACTTCTTCATAAGAAGTTCATGAGCGCTCAGGGTCAAAGTCAGGACGAGGGGACTCGCCTTACTTTGCCTGGATCTTGATCCCTTCCCAGAGGGGGGAGCCTTGCTCGTAGACGGCACAGGGCGAGGGGCCCGTGACGACTTCGAGGGAGCTCCGGAGTGAGGCCTCTGGGGTCTAAAGGACTTTGATAAGGTCTTGGTTCTCACAGATTTTACCTTGGGGACAGTAGACCTTGACCTGTCCTCAAGGTAAGAGGATTTCTCGAACCCTCTGAAGGAAGAAGCAGTAGAGGAAGGAGAGCTAAAAAGAGGATCAGAGCCTTCTGCCTCACTTACCCCCTTACCTGCAACCTGGTGGTCCGGGTCAACGCTCATCAGTTCGAGGTTGATGTTGATTGCCGCAACCTCCTCCGCTACCTCTCCGCAGATGGCTTCTTCTTCATGGGAGGGCTCCGTCATCTCACGGATCCCAGCGATCAAGGGGGCGGCTACTTCCGCCGGGACGACCGCTGAGATCCGGGCGCCGGGGTAGAGGAGATTGCAGATCTCCTCTGAAAGAACGTAGGGCTTCCCCGACGCGACGTTCCTCCCAAAACCACCGACCCAGGTCTTGAGGGTCGCCAGCGAAGAGTCGCGGGAGCTGCAGTCGGACTGAAAGAAGGAAAGTGCTTACTAACGAAATCTCCAACTGCCATATATTTATCAATAAAGGCCACAAATTCAAGGGAGAATAACGATTAGTGGATATGTAGCTTACCGACTCATCCAACACTCGCTCGTAAAGAGCGTAGCACACCTCACAGCCGTCAAGGTGCCAGACGATCAGGTCCCCTACTCGGACCGCGCAGCCGGAGTGTGACCGACACACTTCGTGTCCACAGGGCTGCTGAAGGACCGCCGTGCACCCATGCTCCTGACAACGTACCATCTGTAAGTGGACAGATGATACATGAGTATGCTAATTAAGGCACGCCGGAGTAGGGTCGCCGGAGATGAGAACCTTAAAATAAAATGACTAATGGAGCATGCAAATGGTCCGGTCAGACCCCGCCGGAGTTAATTCCGGTATTAGGGGGATGATATACAGATACATGAATGAAAAATGTTAAGGACCGCCGGAGTAATTCCGGTGCTACTAGAAAACCTTAACCTAGGATCATGCGTCATAAACAACATAACAGATTGCATAGATACCGCTGGACACAGTCCGGTAGAGGTATGGTAAAGACATAGTACGGAATGGTTAACAACGAGTAAAAGGAGTACTTGCCAAAAAACAATGATTATGATACACTGGTTATACAACTCCGCTTTGATGCCGGGGGAATCGAGTTACACCATACTTATGGTGGCGGCAGGGGAGGCGGGGTGAGCGCCGGCCAACCACACACCATACCCACCAGAGTGGTTACATGAGAAAGGGTAACGGGAGACCCGACAAACTCGGCGGAGGTAAGATCTGGCCAAAGTCAAGATAGATTCCTAGGGTCTATGGTCGATGTTCTAGTTGTATCGAACAGGGAAAAACAAGCACAATAACTGCTAGCAGAAGAGCGGACACCGAGACGGAGGCCAGTTAGGTGGATAAAACTAACTGGACCCCGAACTAACTCTCCACGGGGTGTCAGTCTTAAGAGAACGACGTCCCTGGGCAGGGAGAAACTCGGTCACACGTCTGATGCTAGGGAAAGGGTAGGGAATAGTCAAGTGGAGGGAACCTACAGCAGCGGCCAGATGGGTGGGGAACACCCCCTGGACGCCGATAGCAAACCCCCCCACGGGGTGTCGGTCATGGGAGAACGACTACCAAACGCGGGGAGAATGCTAGGTACACTCCAAATGCTAAGGGGTTGCAAAGTAGTGGTAATCAATTAGCGGTGGCCAGGGAGTGGGGAAGCACCCCCTAGACACTGATAGAACTCCCCATAGGATGCCGGTCAAAAGAGATCGGCGTCCCTGGCGCATGGAGAACTAGGGAAAACCACCCAATACAAAGGAAGGGGTAAGGAATGGTTAGGCTAGCGACACGAAAAAGGCTCAGAGCAACCCTCGACGCCAGGTTCGCTTCCCAATGACAATTTTTACACGGGTAGGAAGACAAGCCGAGGGATGGAAGGGGAGGTGGGAGGGGGGGGGAGAGGGGGAGACACGCGATGCCTAGTCACCTCCCCTGACACCGACGGCTCGGACAGGAGTAGGCTACGAATAAGAATACCCTCGCTATTCTAGCCTCACCTTACAAAGACCCAACAGTCCGAGACGGTAGGCCAAAATAGGGAGAGGGTGGGAAAATCATAGGCCTAATAACACCCATCCGAACCAGACGACACAGTCAGGAGGGCCCAGAACATGGGACTCTCCTACCCACCCATATCTCCCTCCAAGCCTCAAAATGAACTGGTCGGGGGAGTAGGGAGCAAAGAGCCGAAAGGGAGCCTAACTTCCTAGGCTAATCTTCCGAAACCGATCAGCGGCCAGGAGGACTAGCCTAGGAGACCCAACACAGGAACTATCTGACTAAAGTACCACTAAAAGTTAACCAAGCGATGTGTGAACATAACACAAATAATATATCCGTACAGAAACATAAAATGATAAAAGGACTCATGTAGAAGAGCGGGCCAAACCACTCGCGACATATGGAACGCGGGTGGTAAATAATGGCCGACCCTTACATTAAAGCGTAACAATATTAATCCAAAAATATAAATGTCATCCGTTATCGTATAAATTAGAAAATATCATTAGCATAACAGTACCATCTCAGAGAATATACCCGTGCGCTGGAGGAGGAATGGGTCCAAGGAAAAAATGGAATTATGATCACAAAGACAAGAGGGGGAAAAACCTCATAGCCTAAGATAAGCGAGGACCCGCGCCTCACCAGGGAAAGGGTAATTCGAAATAAAAAACCCCGACAAGGAGTGAATATGAAAATATGTAAATAACACCAATATACAACATATTATCATACAGCAAAAGGACAGAATCATACTGCTAAACCAAACGAAGACTGAAGGTCATGTGTGGTCAGAGAGAGAGGTGGCTGAGACCGGCGTCATAATCAACCCCATAATTATTGAATTAGAGGTTAAATAAAAGGCCTCAAAACGCCAAAAAACTCAAAGGGAGATGGTACTCAACTTAGATGAAGGAAATTCCTGAATGGAAGACATGCCAGCGCACAGAAAAAGCAAAAGTAGCACACAGTAGAAAATCACAACCAAGCGCTGGCTCGTGCTAAAATGGAATGCCAATATGGCGGCTGAGATGTTGGTAATCGGGGAGCTGGTGCGGGCTTTGTAACGGCACGTCGCTTTTGGGGATTTTGAGACTGGAATTCTTTACAGGGCGGAGGCTGGTGGTAGTGGCAACACTCACCCTTTCCTATATATGACTCCATTTTATGGAGCTCGCACTGGGGGTAGTAACCCCAGCATTGCATTTAGCTTTTCTCTGGTATGTTTAGCAATAAATTTACCTAGAAATATGTGCTAGATGGTAATTTCACCGGGTGACACAGGTCAAAGCCCAGAAATGGAGATTAGAGGGGATAAGGATAAGAAGAGGTTGGAGGGGAGGAAGAAACAGATAAGTGTTGATTATATGTTAGTTTTTGAAGTTTAATCATTATTTTATTTTTATTTTCTGCATTAGTGAAATGGTATGGGCATTATAAAATGTATAAAAAGCATGTTTAATTTTATAAGATGTTTTTATAGCAAAACATTCATGTTTAAAAGTATCTGTTTGTGGTGTGACATCATAGGACAAAAATGGCAGGAGGGAGCAAAATGTAAACAAATGCAGGCGGGAGTGTTGAAAAGACTGTGGTGTGGTAGAGAGAGATCTCTGATGGTTAGGTTGTTAATTTTGGGTTGTAAGTCTGTTTTGTGTTTTTTTGTAGTCTTATGCTGGATTATAATATAAAAGAAGAACAACATGAACAGGTGGGTGGATTGCACAATTGTAGCATTTTGGGACGGTTTAGGCTAAGAAATTTTCACCACCAACCACATGAAGTTGCCTTTTTGATGGAATCCAACATGGAATGTGCTTGTTTCTGTCATAGGAGAGAGATCAATGACCAATCTCCAATCCCTAGTCACCTTCTCCACCAGGAAGAGATGACTGTAAAAGCCAGGACAGTGGTCATCTATGGCTTCCAGGACATTATTTTCCAACATCCCCTTGACCTCTGCTGACAAGACCAAAGCTTTCAGAGATCCTGGAGAGTAGGTTGGGAATGGTACCAGTACACATGATAGGGGATAGCTTCAGTCCTTGAAAGGTAATTTGTAACAATCTTGAAAGACACAGACTACCGAGGCTCCACCCCTTTTCTCTACCACCTTGCCCAATGGCCTGACAAACATCCTCCTATTTTTGCCTGTTGGGAAGGGGAACTGCCAACTCTACATCTCTGTCCCTTCCTAGCAGGAGCTAGAGGGGGACGCTGAAGGGGCTATGAAAGCTCCTGGCCCTTCCAAGAGAAAAAAAATCTTGATTTCTTGTCTTAGCTTTGTGAAGGAGAGACCCCTCCCAACATCTGACACTGAAGGCATGGCCAGAGGCTTGGCTGCATTTCCATGTGTTGCACACAGGATCAAGGAACCTGGCTAAAAGAATGCCTGTTCTCCACTGCTACCTCAATTTTTTGAAAAGTGTAAAGAGGAGCCCAAGAATGATCTGTTCTGGTTAGCAAGAAAGCTCATAACCTAACTTGTTAGGAAAAGAGGGCAGACATAAGTAGTCTATATATTTTTAGCATATAGAATTTCCTCTGGTGTGTCACCAGTGGAAAAGTAGCATGCTTGATCTACTGGACAGCAGGAAACCTTCTGATCCACAAATCAAACTGTTAACCATAGCAGTGAAAATGACTGCTTTGTCTCCTGAGCGTATCCTAACATATGATCTATAAATGAGATGGGCTTGACAATGAGCCAATGATCTTTCCATTTCAACTTTGCCTGAAGGGGGTTCAGAAGGAAAAGAACCCTCAGGTTCTAACAGAATCCCCAAAGGAGAGCTTGATCCTCTCTCATAAGGGAGGCTGACACACCTGTTTGTCCTGGTGAATGCTCTTGGACCAAGCACATGAACAATTGGACCTAGCAGTGTCGACTGCTAAAAACAATCTGATGTTAACTTGTAACAGTGGACATTCCTGTATACTTATGTATGATCATTTGAAACCGAATTAAAAGCTACAACTGAGTGCTCGTAAGCACATCAGAAGTCTTGGATAAACTGGGAATACCACAAGTGTCTAAATGATTATGTGCTAGCAGTATCATAATGTGGTGAAATTCCATGCTTGCAAATGCTGAGAGAGACGGTAGTACAGTTCTTCTCTGTTTAACAGTAAAAGTACAAACAAGAAGTGAACAAGACAGCCCTTGTGTTTGGAAATAAATGGGGAGACACTGGTTCATGAGCATGCCCAGAGAACCCTCAGTTAACCCTACCTGTGGCAGAGATTAGCATATGCCATTACCAACCACCTATGAAAGGGCTTCAGAGATGTCTTCATCTTCCCATGGATGGAAGGAGTCAGATTATGATAAGAAATAGCTCTATGACTAGTAGGAGTAGGAGGGGGAAACATACACACTTACATTTCTTTACTTTAATCCATCCACAAGTCTTACTCTCCTTGGCTACAGTACAAAATGTGCCAAGGCAGGAAACTGCATTGGACTCATCTGCATACCTAAGCAGCAATATGAACAGGGGAAAATTCTGAAATTGTCCTCATGTTTCAGAAGTGAACGGGAACACACTAGTTCATGAGCATGATCAGAGGAATCTGTGTCAGCCCTACCTAAGCAGATGTACCCCTAGCAGGTGAGTGAATGGTGACAACTTCCAAAGAAGGAAATTACAAAGAGGGAAATTACTCACTTGAAGTCTGCTGGAACTTTTTTTGAGAGAGCTTCCAAGACCTCTTGGTCTTCTTCTCACAGATGGAAGATGAGGAAGATGATACACTCTTGCATTTCTTCACCTTACTCCATCCACAAGTCTCACTCTTCTTTAGAAAGCAGTGTCAGAGGAGTACAGACAGTATCCAATACCACAGGGGTCACCCAAAAGACAATCGCTACAGGAGGTTCAATAGTGTCGAGTTCCTTAGTGGAAACAGCAGCCAAATATGGATCATCTATCAGTAGTCCATCAAAGATGCCAACAAGAAATTGGTCAGAGGTAGCAAACCACAAACATGAACCTGGGTCACTACTGTCAAAGACCCAGCTGGTTGCTACCAACATGAACATGACCCCTTTTCCAAGAACAGAAGGTAGGAAAAGAGAGCCGGTAGTCCAGGAATGGGGAGCCAAAAATATTTTGATAGAGTAATTGCCTTCAAAAAAACATCAGAAAACTTTTGGCCTTTTTCTACTATTGCCAAACCTCTCCATTGCAATGGAGACCAGCCATGACACTCTAGCACCAATTCAGAATAACAAAACTGGTACTCTAACATAAAGGACATAAAGCATCCAAACATCTGCTTGTGTTCTTCACACCATTTATTGTTCACTTTCCTTCCTTGTATAAATTAATGCTAAACAAAAAACACAAACACATAAAATAAAAGAGATGAAAAATGTTTGAATTTGATGGTCAGTCAGAGCACAGCAAGACATTTTAACTCAACACTGGCTGAAGGAAAAGTGCCTGATAGTGGCAGGTGAGCAGAGGGTTCTGCCAGCCCACCCACCTACCTTGATGCTGAGTTTCAACAACCAATTCCAGTTCATGCTAAGGAATACCCCAGCAGAAAACGTGATGGTCTGTATTCATGCACGAAAAAATATATTTAGCAAATTAACACTTATTGGAATTTGAGCTGCTTAATTTGTAGGGACCATATCAATAATTTGGTACTTTGAAAGTATACCATATAGGTAGTTTTCTAACTTGTTGCTCTCTTATACAGAATACTGTAATATAAATGAAAAGGTTACTAAATTTCTGTGAAATGAATACTTTTGTGTACAGTACCACATACCATCCAAATTACACTTGTAAAGCTTGGGTAAAGTTTTCCAGTGTTGGAACATTGAGATCTGTTAATGCACCTTTAATTGCTCTAAAGGACAACTATTATTATTATTATAGTGGTTTGATTAATATTATTTATCATTACCAATTTGCATAAAATGATAATGTCCTTCATAAACTGGTCACAGTAGACCTCTCCATGCCAATGATGTAGTATTCATACTTGGCAGACTCAAATACACTAACCCTTTTCCTTATGACTCCTATGAACACTTACCAGCCTGCGGGAAGTGGCAGTGACTTGAGCCGTAAGCATATAAATGTTTATACTGTACCTCTTATTGTTCAGACATGCAGCTCCAACAATTTTCATGATAGACCGCTCAATCTTGTTTCAATTTGTAGCTGAATGATTTTCTATACAATGGCATAAAAAAATCCTCCCAAAATAAGTTTCATGTAGGTGGAATAATGAATATAAATTAACGAGGCACAAGAAAATTTTGTGCTTCCTCCCAAAAAATTTATCAAAAAGTCTGTTTTTTATCCATAACCAAAAGTTGTAAGTATAGCGAGGAAAATATGATAAAATAAATGATAGAGTAATGTAATTTTTTCTGTAAGAAAAGCAACAGTCACCTTACCCTCAATACCAAATGGCATGCTTTTTTCCTGAATATTTCCATCTTACATTTAACTACTGGATATACCTTGTCCTATGGAATTACCCTGTAGCTCTCAAATTTCAGACGAATACTTCTCAAGTATAAAAGATAGGAGTAAGGCTTAAACATTTCATCACTAAACACTGTACAGTATCACATACAGTTCAAACTAATAAAAGAAAATTGCACAAAGCATTTTAGCTTGTAATAATTAATTCTAGTACACATAAATCTCTATTTACATAAAGGATACATTCCTAAAGACACTGTGTAAATGGCAATCATGTAAATAAATCATAGTTTTCCCCTAAGAATCAATGGTAATTACGGGGATTATGTTCCAAGACAGGGGAAAACTTTATCCTTTTTTCTTGGGTTCTGACAAGAAATATTATGTGAATATCATGAGTACCACAGAACATTAAAAACACAAATTTTCACTGTCTTCTCCCAATTTGTGCTGCTGGCTCACATGATGACTCCAAGTTTCCCCAGATGTATAAAACATGGTATAATAAGGGGGTTAAGTTCAGAGGCAACAGAATCTCTACTTTTTATTGGATACTGATAAAAGGCAGCATTAGAAATTTTGCTCATGCTTCTTCTTCTTACCTGTGTTAATGTGAAGAATTCGTGTAAACACATCACTATCTTCTCTAATCAAAGTCAGTGTTAAAGCAAAAACGAGTATTTAGAACCCGTGTACATGGAGTTATCTGTACTCATCACGGAAATGAACATGTTACTTTTTAGATAGTGTAGAGGGAAACTTAAAGTACTGTAGCAACTTTTCAAATGAAAACTACGATGTGGTTTGTAGAACATTGTAATTGCAGGTCAACACAAAGCAATAACTTGAGAACAAATAGCTTCATCTAAAAATATCCAAGTACAGGTATGCCCCCGTTATGATGGGGTTACGTTACAATGACCCCAGCGTTACTTGAAAAAATCGTAACTTGAAAGTAGCCTAGCCTACACTAGTGTATACAGTATAATCTATACATATACGGTAGCCTAGCCTACACTACACAGTACAGTGTACTCTATACATACACAGTGTAATTATTAATATCCACTACTTCTAGAGGTTCAATGCAGATTGACTTATGATAATTCAGTACAAACAGAGAAATCGAATAACACAAACAAGAGTCAGACGTGTACCGTACAGGGGTACTCATCAAGATTTGGTCTGTCGTCGGCGTACTTGAATGGTGTCAGGCTGTTGATGGCTATGTATATTAAACATCAGAAAAGGAGGATGATAAAGCAGCAGGATCATCACCTCGCTTCTCTTCAGCTGTTAGTTCAGGTGTTACTGGGGGTAGGATTGCAAAGAAAGAGCTCTCACAAGATGTAGATGGTAGGGCTCAAATGTGGTGGAAGGTGTCGGGAAAGGGGGTGGCACTGGAGCTGTTTTCTTGAGAAGACATCCATTGTAGCTTGCACAGTGCATTTTTTCGTTCATAAATAACTCTGTAACATGCAAGAACATCATGAATTCCTCTTTCCACTTTAGCAAACCGTTCTAAGTTCACACCCATGTGACATAAAAGTTTCATACCTTGTTCAATTGAGGCGAATAACTCTGCCATTTTCTTTGTTGTAAACTTTTGCTCTGGTTTTTCTTCAGTTTCTTTTTCCTCTTCTGCTTTTTTTTCTGCTGGTGCAATTAAATCTTCTGCCATAAGCTCTACGTCTTGCACATCTATCAGTTCTTGGATATCTTGCTCTTCAAGTTCTAACTCAAAACTTCTCCCAAGTGACACAATCTTTTTATGAACTTGCACAATTTCTTCATCCTTATCAAAATCTTTAAATGAGATCACATACACTTTTAGCATATTTTTCCAAATCCCATTCATAGACTCTTTACCTCCTTCCGTGACCATCCGATGTTCATAATGGCCTTAAGAACAATGAAATCGTTCCAGAAAGTTCTGAGCTCTCTCATTTTCCGTAACCTGAACACCCTAAGCAAACTTGTTCTGAAGATAATAGGCCTTGAGCGTTGCCACGGCTCCCTCATCCATGGGTTGTATGAGAGAAGTTGGGTTTGGTGGCAGAAACAACTTTTATGTTCTCATTAATATCTCCGGTGTGCTGAGGGTGGCTGGGAGCACTGTTGAGAATCAGCAGAACTTTGGAGGAGATGTTGTTTTCCCTACAATAATCTTTCACTTCTGGAATAAAGCAATGCACAAACCAGTCTTCAAATAACAAGGCAGTTATCCATGCTTTCTTATTACGCTGGTAACGAACAGGAAGCGTATGTTTGCTGATTCTTGCTTATGCCCTCAGATTTGCAGAGTGATAAATCATGAATGGCTTGAGTTTATACCCAGCCACACTTCCCCCAAGCAGAAGAGTCACTCGATCTTTGCATGCCTTAAACCTGGGCATCATTGTTGCCTCTTTGTGGATGTAGGATCATTCAGGAATCTGCTTCAAATACAGTCCTGTTTTGTCAACATTAAAGATTTGCTCTGGCAAGTGCCCTTCATCAACGACAATCTTATGCAGAGCATCCTTAAATTTAGTGGCTCCTTTGACATTAGCACTTGCTGCTTCACCATTAATTTTCACACTATGAAAATTATGGCGGTTTTTGAAATGATGAAACCATCCATGACTTGCCACAAAATCTTTGTTGTGGGTATCATCATATTTTTTCTTTAGTTCCTCGAAAAGCAAGCACGTCTTTGTTTGAATGGTCAAGAGGCTGAGTGGCATACGCTTTTGTATCTGGTCCTCCATCCACATGAACAGTAACTGTTCCATTCCTTCCAAAGATCCTGTCCTCTTCTCTGTTATAATCTTGGAATGAAATGAAGCAGATGCCTTTACAGCATCCATTATCTGTTTCTTGTCCTTACAGAAGGTGGACACTGTTGACTGCGATAGATGCTAGTCATGTGCGATCGCCATGACTGCTTTTCCCCCAGCATGCTAGTTGATAATTATCATTTTCTGCTCTAAAGTGATGGACTGCCTCTTCTTGGCCGAACCAACAGCAGGAGAATCACTTGGGCATTTGGCAAGCATGCTGGTATTACACAAATTTGCGTTTTAAATCATTTACGTAAAGTAAAACGCACAAAAATTACACACTAACACTGACCCAACTTGACTGTGTAGAAGGTGAGTGCGAATGAGGTTAAGGTCAGGGCGCGAGATACCCACATCCCACCCTCCTGGGCCAACGTATCATACACCCTACGCTGCCTGTTCCCATTGCGTGCAAAATTTTAAAATATTTTCAAAATATTGTTGCACAGGTATCGTATCGTAACTCTGAAACCATCATAACTAGTAACCCCATCGCAAATGCAACTTTGAAATATCATAAGACGAAAGATCGTGACTGGAGGTCTACCTGTACTGCAATTTAAACTTGAGTTATCATCAGCTGGTATATATGTATTGTACACAATATACTAATGAACCTGCACCTCCTTTGATTAATGATCTCATAGAAAGCTACTGTATTAACTTGGTTTAAAGTAAATAAGAGAGCAACATGCCTAAAACACTGAATATCTTACAGATTTGGGCACCATGAATTTGGCTGAGCCTAAGAAATAAACAAAAAATATAACAGATACAATATACACTAGTCCTTGACAATTATATGGTAGAAAAATTAACGTGAAAATAAAACCACACTGCAGGCCTTTTGCGAATTTAAACAAAGTTCACGGGACAAAAGGAACATCTTACTACTGTATAGAGTATAGTTAATTTTCAACCACAGAAATTTGCTAGCATACCAGTACAAAGAATAATTTTTTTCTTTAAGACAATTGCTCTAAATACTAGACAAATTTTTTAAAAAGACAGAACTATGGTTTCTGAAAAAAAAACAAACCTTTCAGTGAACAAAATTCAACATTTTGACATGACATACAGTAACTAGTTCTGAAAATGATACTTGTGAAATCAATGATGAGTTACTATAAAATTATTAGAAAAATTTCTAGCTTTATACACTGTTGTACTTGAAATATAAAATTTCCAATTTGATGATTTGTATGAAAATAAACTAATGCTAGTTCACTGGATAATCAAAAAACAATGCTTACCCAATGTATCACATAAATATGAGGCACAAACAGACCAGTAACACTACTTGTCAGCATTAATTATTTTAACAGCCTCATTCTCAAACACCAGATCAGTTCGTGAAGGGTAAATCACCCGCAAGTTCCCTTCCTCATCTTCCACACGAACCTGTTGAATCTTCATACATGACTTCCCAGCAAGTGTTTTTTCTGATCCAATGCCAGAGTTCAAGGAACTCATAATTAAAGCATCCAAAACTGCTTTTGCCTTATTTAAAGATGTGCCACTAGTTACTTCTACAAAAACATCTGTGGTTTCTTGTGTTATCTGGAAGGAGAGAAATTTCTACTCAGACAGAAGATGGAATTTAGAATTTAGGCCAAAGGCCAAATGCTGGGACCTACGAGGCCATCAGCACTGAAAGGAAAATTGACAGCAAGAAGGTCTGAAAGGTGTAAAAGGAGGAAAACCTCATAGTTGAACTATGAAACAATTGTTAGAGGGGTGGAAAGTCAGATGGAAGAAAGAGAATATGAACAGAGGTACAGTAAAAGGAATGAGAGAGGTTGCAGCTACGGACTGAAGGGACGCTGCAAAGACCCTTTAGTAATGCCTACAGTGCACCACATGAGGTGCACTGATGACACTAGCCCCATATGTAGGAGTGATTTGTTACAGAAGGCAATGGAGATTAATGAAAGAAGGCCATGAATGACACTCATCTAAATAATCTAAACCTATAACAACATTCTACAATACAGACCTATCTTTAACACGTTGACTGCGATTGGCAATGCTGTGAAATGGCCTAATGGGCGTTCTCTTTAAACCCTCATAAAATCAGTAACCCGTTAGCTATTGACGTGAGAGGTGTTATGGTGTATTCCTAAGGTAAGCCGAGTGCTCAGCCAGTGTAAAAAGCGTGACTTTATGTGGTACACTTCGCCTGACATAACAAAAGTCTTAATTACAGGCGTTGTGTACCTAGTATGGACATAATAGATGTGGTCATATATGGCTCACGTCGCCCAAAACTATTAGAGACAGTTCTGCTGGCGTTGTGTGCCAAATATGGTCACACTGTGGATGTTCAGTTATGGTGCATATCGCTCCAGACTGATCTAGGAATTACCGTATGCAACGTGTACCAGACGTGGCTCATACTCAGTGTGACTCTAAAGGCACACATCGCCTGAATGACTGCACACGTTACTATAAGCGATATGTACCATATGTGGTCAACTGAAAAATGTGTAGAATTTCAATATATTGTTATTTTATAACAGATTTATTAGTCATTTGGTGTTTAGCACACACACACACACACACACACACACACACACACACACACACACACACACACACACACACACACACATATATAACTATGTATGTTTTCATGTGTACATGAAATTTGTAGTACACACATATGTGCATATAGGAATATATATAAACATACACATGAATATAATACATATAAGATGCACATACATGTTACAGACAGACACACATTAGGAAACATATATACAGGCTGTATTTTTGGCAATATAAATTTGTATTTTGCATAAATAAAAGTATTTATATACAAGTAAAGCAGTTCTTATTCATATACTGTATCTGCCCATCTGTATACAGTAGCCCATTTTTCTGTACGTGTCTATCCATATATATATATATATACATACATACATACATACATGCATTACATACACACATACATATATAGACTGATATACAAATTACCCATTGTCCCAATATGATGAAAAGTTAATTTGTTTTTCTTATGTAGAAGCAAAACAGAAAGAATATTAATTTTATACTTGTACTCTAAATACTACATGATTTCCTTCATCATACAAAATATAAATGGATATTTTTCACCAAGAAAAGGACACTATTAATTTTTTCAGAAGTAAAATGTTTACCAAACTGATTTATTTTTCTACTGAATTTATATAAATATAATCTACGGTTAAAAGGATAGCATTTTTGTTGATCTAATGATAATGTTTTCTATTTTTTTTTACTGAAAGAAAGAGAATTTAAAAAAAATATATGCCCCTTTTGCCAGCATATGAAGATTATTTTCAGTAATAAATAAAGTGTTTAGTTAATGTTCTAGTTTAATTTAATTAATTTCCAATATATTACAATAATATTTTGGTATAAAAAACCCCATTTTGATTAAATTTTGGATACTTGAAAAAAATATATAATTCTTAGCATGTGTACCACATAGGGTACACATCGCTCATTCAGAGAGTCCCCTGTGAACCATATATGGAGCACATAGCAGTCAACGTGTTAATACAATTTAACTCAACATTTACAATGAAGCAGAATTGGACATTTACTCAGCTGTGTGTATGACTGTCAATTATGACAAGTAAATGTATGACAGCCAAGTGCCGATGAATAGCTTTAATCTTTAATTCTAAATCTGTTATTAATCCAATTCCACGGCAGTAACTATCTGTTTTACTGGCATAACTGCACTGTACTGAAAGAAAATAACCTAGAAAGAATTTTTTAAAATTAAAACTTTTTTTATTTTAACCCACTAATCATAAATGGTCTTGCTTCCATGCAATCAGCAGTCTCGTTGCACTAACCTTTCATATCCTGAAAGACAGCTCACTCTACAAATACCCTAGCAACCCACCACAGTCAATCACCATCCTCTATGGCATCAATCTTTTGTGCATAATTACAAACAACGGGTGCAGGGAAAGAAAGTAGGAACTAAGTACAGTATTGTGATCAGTGGGGTAATCAGAAAAATGTTTTAATTCAAAAAACATCGTTTTTCATTATAAACCCATTAACCATACACAACCTGAATCACCACTTGGGGAGGACAAAGTTAAGCCATGCAAGATCAGAGGAAAGAAGACACGATCAGAAGTCTGTTCTCTCTCAAGATGGTCTGAATAGCACTAAGATGCCAAAAAATGAAGGTTGTATCATCTACAGAAAAATAGGACCTTTCAGTAAAGCACTGGGGTTGAATAACAGGAACTTGGATATCCAAAGGAATACACTCACCAATCACAGGAGGCATAAAGACAGATACTACATGAAAACATGCCTTAAGTATGTGTCAAAAGCATGATGAAAAAGGATAATGAACAACATGAGAATGAATGTTCCATATCCCTGTCAATACATAAAATAATGGCTTTTATGATAAAATCAATTTTTTAGGTGCTTACCCTCTATTATTAGCTTTATCTTTGGCACTTGCCGCAGGTTCGACAAGTGTTAAAATTGAAATAATCGTTAACAAACGCTCCCAATAGTCATGCCCATCCCTTGGAGGGTGGGGATAATTACGACAACAGATGTTTTGATTGTCATCTTCTCTTAATCCCTCAAGAGAGGAGGAGAGAGGGATCTCAATGATAGAGGGTAAGTACCTAAAACATTGATTTTACCATAAAAATTATTATTTTTGAGGAGAAACTTACCCTCTATCATTAGCTGACTCCAACATGGAGTGATGGAGGACGGTAAGAGATTTCCCCATGACCAAATTATCACATATTAGAAATATCCTTATTGCTGCTTACCTGATGCATACAACCCCAAGTCAAGTTCTTGTTAGATGAGGATCTTCATTAGGTGAGGTCCATTATTGCAAGGAGGTGGAATGTGGACCCTGAATGTAGTCACTGGTTGAGACTGTGCAACACAGACTGGCAAGTTTGGTCTCTGTGCCTCTGGCCTGCAGAGCTGATGAGAGCTAAAGCCACAACTCAACAAAATCCCTAAAAAGTTACCACCTACCTAACTGAGTTGCTGTGGCACCTCACACCCAAAACACCACCACCAATTTTGCCTGAAAAAGGGTGGTTCTTGATCAGCTTAGGGTAGCTTTCCCCAATAAGGAGCAATGGCTCTACAACATAAGTCCAACATAAATCCCTATAGTGTACCTGTTTGTAACACATAAAGGGAAGACTAGGAGAATTCTCCCCTGCCGTAACTATAGGTGATAGCGTATGGCAGTCTTCCTACTGGATATAGATGGCCTTCAAGTACTGAGAAGTAAACACAGAGTTACACCTCCACTGTGCTGCCATGACTTGACAGTCTAGTCTAGCGAGATGTGCTGATGAAAACTAACTGATGTAGCAGTTGCTCTGACATCGTGCAGTTTCACCTTCAAAAAGGGGACAATCCTCTGGAGCAATGCATGGTGTGCTTCCAAGATTAAGGATTAATAGAGAAAGCCATGACATCTACGACCTAGGAACCTAAGGATTCTTAACTGTGCAAAATAGGTTCCTACTGCTTCCTTAATGGTTAAGGTGGGATGTATTACAGTAATCCCTATAGCCCTAACAGGGCATCGAAGAAGCTCATCATCCTCAGGAGTCAGAGACTCTAAAGCGGGGATAGAGAAAAATCTTGGAAGAGCTTTGGTCTTGACATTTTAACATGAAAGGATGCAATAAAAAAGATAGTTCTGCTCCAGTACGTGAACACCCTACTAACAAATTTATTGCATATAACCCTCTTACTCTTTTGGCCAAAGCCAGGGCCACCAGAAAGAGTGTTCTACAAAAGAGCATTGAGAGAAGCCTCTCTCTGGGGCAGAAAGGAGAGCCACTAAGGAGTCTTAAGCCAACAACTATGGTTCATAAAAGCAGCTTAGCAGAATCTTCAGCAATCCAGCTGAAAAGCATGAACAGTTTTGCCTATGTCAGCATGGGTTTATAACCTTGATGGAGGAAACAGACAATCTTTTGGCATCTCTCAAGAAGTGCAGCCCCTTATACATTGTTAATAATGGTATGAAGACAGGGATTGTCTCTGGACTTGAAACATTATCTATTCAGCTTCTGCAATACTGAACAAGAAATTAGTGGACTTTCCCCTTGCCATTAGGAAAGAGCTCCTAGTGTTCAGGTAAGTATTAAAATATTAGTTTTATTATGAAAACTTCATATTGCAATACACTCCCTGAACACCTGAATTAGCCGGATTAACAAAATTTTAAGGAGGTGGGATCAATCTAATTCAGCCCGAACTGCCAACAGGGAAAGCAGGTAACTCATTATTCGCCTACTCTGTATAAATGAATGTATCCTCACCTGGTCATCCCACTCAGCAGGTAAGAATGCCTGTAGAGAGAGTACTCCCGACGTCAGTCTCATGTCTAGGTACTGTCTGAGTCAAGCTACCTCTCATGTGGGATTCAAGCCTCCTCATGGATAGAGAGTAGCAACATAAAAAACCAACCTACCATGTGGCTAATCACAGCCTCCCATAAGCAGTGGAGAACAACAAACCTCCCATGTGGCTAATCAAAGTACTCTCATGTATGGAGGGGTACGAAGAACCTACCATGTGGCTATTGTAGCCTCTCATGTATGGAGGAGAAGTTGAGTGTGCAGGATCTTCGAGTTCTTCGCCGCCCGCTGCCGCCGATGTCTGCGCAGATGTTGAAGAAACCACTGGATTTGCCTAACTCACAGTACTAACGTCAAACTTAATACTCTCACTATGAAACCCGACTAACAGATAATCCAAAGTTCCTCAGACTACATTCATTATCTAGAGTTCCTCCCACCCTTGACATTACTACGTAATTATAAGATCGAGTTGGTCGTCACAAAGGAAACAAGCGAGTAACTCTTCTTCGAAGAAAACTGAATGTTTTGATGTAGAAAGTCATGAAAACTGACACCGACTCCCAAGTGGCCGCCTCTAAGAACCTCCGCACTTAAGAGAGTACCCCCTTAGCTAAATGCATGCACCCACGATAAAAGGGTAAGCCGCTACACACGGACTAAGAGAATAACTTTTATGTGAGAAGGAGAACGATGAATCTCCCAAAAGGCTATTCACAGCCTACCCAGTAAGGAGGGAATGAGGTAGTGTGCCGAGCCGATGACCCTCCGCCCTGCAGGTTGCGGCAAAGGCTGACGAGAGAAGAAGTATCCCAGCGCCGACGAAACAGCATAGGCTAGCCTACGAGAGCACCTCTTTGGACTCTCGTAGGGAAACTATCAAAGACTAGGATACTTAAAACGTACTAAACTCAAGTTCATATGATTATACTATCACTGTTGCTTAAGATTCTAAAGCCCAAAAGGAATTCCTCTATCTGGTTAACCTAATAACCACCAAACTACGTGAATACTACCTTACCTAACTGAACGCACGCTAAATAGGAGAATTCGCTGCTATACGCGGTGGGGTGAATTGAACGTCTCTTAAGTAAAGAAAGAAAACACAGACGGACTTGCAAGTAAACTACCTCCATGGACTCGCAAGTAAACTACCTCCAGAATAGAAGACACTGAACCATTCCTTAGAAAGGAAGATGAAGTGGACATACTCCGAATACTGTGCAGTAATGAAAAAAAAACTGTTAAATGCTAAATATAATGTAATGTCAAATTAAATTGTGTTCAAGGGCATAAAGCTCGCACCACACGAGAATCGTGAAGAGTGCCCGCAACTGTTGTGGAGTGAGCGCTTATGAACCAGGAACCAGGAACCCTCTCCCCGAAAGTAACTAATCGCATCCTTCACAGCGGATGGGAAGAATTCCGCGGTGAGACAAGAAGTGTACACAGAAGCGGACTCAGTTTCTCAACCTTTGATAAATAGACTTTAATATTCGCCTCGGACATAAAGACATCCTCGCTTGATGCCGAAACCGAACACTTGCATATAAAGAACCTTAAACAAACGAAGCAGAGTTTTAGCCTCAGACTCTGTCTTCGCCACGAATTCTGGAGGAAGAGAAATACTTATCATTTCCTGCCTAGGAAACCAGCCTAGAAAACTTCCCAAAGCTCGCCCACCTTTTCATCTGTAGCTAAAGCTGAAAGAAAGAAAACACCTAATCAGTTATCCTAACATTAGAACTTCCGACAAATCTCACAAAGGAGCCCGAGTCGGCAAGACCGGACATTACACTTAAAGGAACGTAATAAATCAAATATCTTACTACTAGAAATTTTCGGGAAGATGGAAAAATGTGCTGCTAAGTGCTGAGCGGTAGCCAGCGACAGCTGAAAACGGAAGAATCTTGGCTTTCCAAAGGAATAAGAGAAAACCAGCTATTTTGGTTATGGCAGGCCTAAAGATGGAATGACCTTCCTTACGACACAGACTTCCCCATGTCAAGCTGACCTGGTAAAGCTTATGGGTTGACTTTCTCAAGCTGAAAGAAATATTGTCTAGACATAGCTTTAGAGTGTCTGGACTGTCTAGCTGTTCGCTCGGCAGTCGCCTGCAACTAGGTTCATTACGCAAGAGTTTGGATGATAATGGTGAAAATGTGGTTGTCTAAAAGAACTTCCGCATGAGGAAGAACATCGGAACTTCCGTAAGGAGCATTAGGAATTCTGGAAACTGAGGGCGTTAGGGGCAGTAAGGAGCTAGTCATAGACGTCTTGACACTCCCGCAATTCCTGATTACCTGATGAATGAGACCGAATGGTGGAAAGCATACACCTCTAAGTTCTAATGATCTTGTTCCCCCCGAGTTCTCAGATACAACACGGCAGTTATGATGTCGCAAAGCAGACCCACTATTGTGTTGCGCACTAGGACTGAAAAACAACTGAAGGCTTCCTTTACAGCCCTGTTCCCGATCCCTCCAGAGGCCCGAAGCCTGGGTTCCTCAAAGGTTGCTCCCCAACCTTGATATGAGGCATCTGAGTACAGATGAACATCGGAAAGAGGGGAGACATAGACCTTCCGGATGTCAGATGTGCTTCTCCTGGCTATCACAGAAGATCCGACAAGCGAGAATCGTTCCAGATTATACCTGCATTCTCGATGTGGAAGTCCCAGCGATTCCTGAGACATACCTGAAGAGAAAGCAAGAGAGAGAGAGAGAGAGAGGAGAGAGAGAGAGAGAGAGAGAGAGAGAGAGAGAGAGAGAGAGAGAGAGAGAGAGAGAGAGAGAGAGAGAGAGAGAGCATTCTCCCTAAGAGGCTTCTCCTCCAAGTGGGTACCGGCTGTTCCCTGTTAAACAGGAACCCTCTACTTCAACATTTTGTACCCTCGACGATGCACAATTGCCGACACTGGAGACATGAGTTAGAAGCAACAAGTTCGTTATACTGGCCACATACCCTGAACCCAGAGCAGCCACACTAATCATAGCTTGCTGTGACGCCTCTGCTGATGACAGCTACACAAAATTGACCATGGAGGAGATATCCTCCTCCCTAAAAAACTATTGCAGAGCGCAAAATGCGCCCTCAACAGAAACCTCTCCGAATGTCCGGATAGTGAGGTGGAAACTTTAAAAGAAGTCCTTCCTCCTCTGCCAAAGAACATTGTACAGTCAGGTGAAATGTTAACCTGGTATGTCAGCCCCACTGACACCGAAGTGATGAGGTGTCAGGCAGTACCGGACCGGAGGGAGTATATCCATCCCCCCGATGAAACTGAGACCAAACAACTGACAAAGGAACCCGAGAGAGAAGAGCCTCAACAGATAAGTTGAGAGGAACCTTGACACCCGCAGAAGGGTAATCTGCTATCTTGTTAAAACCCCTCCTGAATACGAAGCAAGGTTGAATCCTGCTTACTCGACCCTATCAAAGCCACTAACCTACGTATGCCTCCCTCAATGCCTGCCCGACATGGCCAAAGCAGACCAGATTCTTTGATGATTCAGCAACTACCGGTTCTGTCGCATATAGCGACTCAAACATCGTTTGATTCGCTAGCGTAGGCTCCTCCAGAACCTTGGATTGAGGATAAGTGAGGATGAAGTCTACCATCCGCTTATACTCATTCTCACTGGCTGAAGAACTAATATCTGGTACCGGATCCTCTTCTTCAAATGAACAATCCTTGTCGGACTGGTCCGACCGAGCCAGAACAGGAAAGAGGCAGGCCGACCCCTAGCAAACGCCAAACTCGAAAACCTGGAACTCGCTACACCTGGGTGCGTGAGACAGACACCTGACGTATCAATCGTGAACACACTGGAAGCACCAAAGTAGGTTGTGCAAACCCTGCACCACCCAATGAGGATGACACAACATCTGGGCCGGCCACACCTGGCCGGACCACGCCCACTCCTGAGAGCGAAGAGGCCGCAACACCCGAACCACTCAAATCCGGATGTATCAAAACCGCATGAGAATGGGAATCTGGAACTGAAGACCCCGAATCAACCCCGAGCCTACATGGATGCCTAGGTGGAGGGACAGAGAAAACCTGCCGGAAAGCTGAGAAAGAAGCTGAAGGAGGGAAGAAGGAAGAAGCCACACTTGGAGTAATCACCGGGGCGCCTAACACCAACATTGGACAGATGGAGAGGTCCCAATAGGACCAAACTCAAAGGAGTTTCGAAAGGGAAGTTACAAGGTACCGAACCGAAGGTAACAGAGGAAGGCAAATTACCAGCTATCCTGGTGAATGGAAAGGCTGAGGAAACTATCAGTGCTGATACACTGAACGCTGGTGCAGGTAAACCGCCGACTGCCGTAGCATCCGCAAGAATCGCGGATGATGCATTACGGTTAGGAACCCGTAAAGAATGAAAATAAGGAGTTGCTGACGCCTCAGCAAACACCAGAGAAGAGACTAGATTGGATGCCTGAGAAACTACAGGATTCGCAAAAGGTGATAAAGACGACGGACCTGTTAAAAGTACCCCTTCCCTTAACCCCGAAGAGAGAGATAGAGCCGCTGAAGCTCTAATATACAGGGTTGAACCAAGAAAGTCTTTGCTCTGCTGAGTTAAAAGCCAAGAAAACAGGATGAGCAACAAGACTGTGAAGAGCCCTCCGAAGAGCAGACCGAAAAAGAAGATTGAGAAGGGCAGTGGAAGAAGGCTTAGAAGAAAATGGGGAAAACGGGAAAATTCCGTAGCGTCCGAAGAGGCCATAGATTTCAAAGAGAATAGACTGGTTCTGTTCCCCCCGCCCCTGATAATCTTGATAGACATATCAAATCAGAAAATTCTTTAAGACATAATCATGAATATTGGAAAACTCGATCGCCAGAATTACCACCATCGCAAGACGAAAGAAATTTTAACCCCTGAAGGAAAAGGAACCTTCGAAGAAGGAGTAATCAAGGAAAACAAAAATTTAGAATCAGATACATCCAAAACCAAATCTGAACGACCCTCCACGGATCTGGAAAACTTTGTTGCACAGAACACAAAGCAGGAAATAAAACCGACGATTGATCTAAATGAGAGACCTAAACATTAGCGACCCCAACCAAACCTGAACCCAAAGAAGACTGCACGTTCAACTAATCTTCCTGAATACTTCCTAAATTAGAATTCCTACCCTTCTGAGTGATTCCTAATTCTAAATCCACCTTAGAACTTACGCTTTTAGAGGGAAGGGGGAAATCTGCTGCCAACACTGCCTGCTCTGTGCCAGGGGGGCCGGCAGATCCTACCTTCAAGGTTTGCGGTTCTCCATAACCCCTGGCACCCATTAGGGCTGGTTCTGGAATAGGCAGGGGGGCTGAAAAAGAACGATTAGTATCTACAACACTACTACTACTATCCTTATCTCTAGTTTCCGTTAATTTAGTGATAAAGCTAGAAAAATAGACTAGATATACTCAGCTAGTAACTTGTCCTCTAACTTTTGAATAATTCTTCCATCTGATCTACCGACCAAGACTCTTACCTATCTGACTGATACTACACACGCATCTTCCTACATAAAATACAAACAGAATGTCGATTGTGTTTGAGGGTACTCATCCTAAGAGAGAGAGAGAGAGAGAGAGAGAGAGAGAGAGAGAGAGAGAGAGAGAGAATAAGAGAGAGAGAGTGAGAGAGTAATTGTTGTTGTGAGTGGTTCGGTTGTTGGAGTTCGTTTCACGGCGCTGTTTCTGTCTGTCTGTCGGGAGTTTTTCGGTTTTGGGAAGTCTTGGGCAGTTGAGGTCCAACCTTGAAAGTGAATGGGGAGTTCGTCTGTTTTTTTTTGGTACCAACATTAATGGTTCATGTGTCTCTTCTTTTTTTTTGTTTGTTTGTTGTTGGTGGAGGGTTGGTTTAAGTTTTTGTTTTGTGGTTGTGTGCTGTGATTGGCGACAGTGGACCTTACCCATCTCCAGCAACCGAAGATCAGGGTGAGTGTTGTGTGTTGTGTTGTTTGTGGGTGTGAGTTCCGCCACATTAATTTGGCGCCCAACGTGGGGCAGCTGGTATTGCAGCTGCAATTGAGATTGGTGGCTGGTAGTGTGACTGAAGAGAAGGATGGAAGAGGAACTGGTAAGGTTGAGAGAGGAGAATACGTGGTTGAGGGGTGAGAATGAGAATTGAGGAGTCAGTTGGAGGAGGTGGGGGGAATGCTAAGAAGTGCAAAAGAAGAAATGAAAGGGGAGATGAAAGAGTCAGAAGAGAGAATGGAAGACAGGATGGTAGAGAGGATGGATAAAAAGTTGGAGGAATGATGAAAGGTGTGGAAGAAATGGTGAAAGGTATGTTCAAAGGTGTTTTTTTGGAGAAGGGGCTGTTGGAGGCAGGTTCTCTGGAACGTGTGAAGGGGCAAGAGAGAAAGAAAAGGAGGAAGAAGTGAATGGAAGCGTGAGTGATGAAAGTGATATGGGAATAGGAAGTAAGAAACGAGGAATGAGAGGCAGGGTAAGGAAAAGGGAATGAAAAGCAAGGGAAGGAACAGAGGAAAGTAAGGATAAGTCAGGGGAAGAAAAAGGGAAGAAGGGAAAGGGAAAGGAAACTGGTAAGAAGGGTAAGGAAGTGGGAAAGGCAGGAAAGGAGGGAGAGGGTGAAGGCAGTAGTGATAGTGAGGTGGATGGAGGTGAGTGGATAAAAGTGGATAAAAAGAGGGGAGAAGAAGAGTGTAATGAGTAAGATGAATGTAAGTGCGGAAGTGGACTCTTTGTATTCGGAAAAGGGTATGAAAGGACAGAGTGAAAGTAGCGAAAGTGAGAGTGAAAGTGAGAAAGAAGTGAGAAAGGCTATGTATGTGAGGGAGGTACCCGGTGTGAAAGGTATAATGAGTATGGAAGTAGGGATGTGCATGATTTCTTTAGGGAGTATGAAAGGTTTTGTCAGGATAAGTATGGGGAAAGTAAGAGAGTGTGGGCACGAGAATTAGGAGAATATTTGACTGGGTTTTTTGCTTGATATGTATAGGGTTATTATGAGTGTGGGAGATGTTGAGTATGACAAGGTGAAAGCTAGACTAGTTGAGCAAGCGAGGCGTAAAGCGAGTGTTAAGTATAAGAGGAAGAATGAATTTGATGAGGCAAGAATGAAAGCTGGGAAACCTTGTCACTGTATGCTTGTAGGCTGGAGACGTTGGCAAGGAAGAAGTTTGGGGATGATGGGATAGATGAATGTAAGGAGTTAGTACGGAAGTTGTTAGGGACAGTGCCAGATGGAGTTAGAGAATTTGTGAACTTGAAGCGGAAGGAGAAGAAAAGATGGACGAATGAAAGGTTGACTTGGGGAGAAATTTTGGAAATTGTAGAAGATTATGAGCTTGACAGGGTTATAAAGAGAGCAGAAGTGTAAGTGTAAGGGCTGGGGTAGATGAGAGAGTGCCAGAGTTTGGAAGCTTTAGGGATGCAGTGTTGAGGGGCCCAATGAGAATGGCCGATAGTGTAATAGACAGGAGTGTAAGAGCAAGTAATGTGGAGGTGCCAGTGAGGATGAATGATGGGTTTGTAAGGGAACAACGGGTTGGACGGGTTAGGGATAGTAGTGTACAAAGGGGAAGGTCGATGAGTGGAAGTCGAGCGAAGTGTTTTAGATGTGGAAAGGAAGGACATACAAAGAATGAGTGTAGGTGGGCTTTGGGAGCGTGTTTGAATGTGTGGGCAACCGGGACATTTGGTAAGGGAGTGTACGAAAGATAGGGGGGTTAAATGCTGCACGTGCGGACAGGTGGGTCATATTGCTAATGGTTGTAGGGGTACCCGAGTGAATGTAATATGTGGCAACTGTGGTAAGAATGGGCATTATGCGAGAATGTGTTCAGAACCGAGAGCGAAGTGTGACGAATGTGGAATGGAAGGGCATGTATCAAGTGTATGTAGACGAAAGAGGGTGACTGTGACAGCGAATTTGGGAAACTGAGTGTGAAGGGGGTTCAAATGGGTGGATCCTCCAGGATGCAAGCGGTGCGTGTGATGCATGTACGTGAGGGGTTGTTGCATGAGGGAGGTTTTGCTGGAAAGACTGACGAGTGCATGAAGCAATTTGTTTTGATAGAGTATGGTAGGAAACGTAAGAAAGGGAAGAACGTAAGTAAACTGAATGGTCGTAAGTTGTGTGATAGGGGTGTGAGTGCCAAAGTGGAAATGAGTGATAAAGCGTGTAATACGGATGAATGGGATGGTATGGATAGAACGCATATAGCATATGCGGGTTTGATATAACTGAGTTGACTGAACGTAGGGGTTAGTGAATGGTTGGAGGTGAGCGAAGTGTAAGAGTAAGAGCGTAGCAGTAATATACAGTGATTGAAAGCATGAATGAATCGTTGCAAGAATTGGAAAGGTCAATGAGCGAATGGGATGGGTTAGTTGAAGAATTGGGGAGGTATTTGGGAACAAGTTAGAGGGTATAGATGAGATTGTGGATGAAATTGAGAGTGGTAATAGTGAAGAAGATAGCGTGAATCTGAGAGAGAATGGAGGAGAAGATGTGAGTTTGAATGTTGCTAGAAGAGAGAATGATTCTGAGAGAATGATTGCGTGCCCGCAAATGCGATCTAGAGGACCTGCTAGTGAGCATCCGTGGGTGTTATGTAAGGCGATTTGAAAGAGGTGTGAAAGGTGTTGGTTGGGAAATGCTAAAAGGGGGAGAAATATAGAGGGATGAATAAATTTGTTTTTATTTAGCATTTCCCAACGTTTTGTGGAGAGAGAGAGAGAGAGAGAGAGAGAGAGAGAGAGAGAGAGAGAGAGAGAGAGAGAGAGAGAGAGAGAGAGAGAGAGAGTTAATTGTTGTTGTGAGTGGTTCGTTGTTGGAGTTCGTTTACGCTGTCTGTCTGTCTGTCGGGAGTTTTTCGGTTTTGGGGAAGTCTTGGGCAGTTGAGGTCCAACCTTGAAAGTGAACGGGAGTTCGTCTTTTTTTTGGTACCAACATTAATGGTTCATGTGTCTCTTCTTTTTTTTTGTTTGTTTGTTGTTGGTGGAGGGTCGGTTTAAGTTTTTGTTTTGTGGTTGTGTGCTGTGACTGGCGACCGTGGACCTTATCCATCTCCAGCAACCGAAGATCAGGGTGAGTGTTGTGTGTTGTGTTGTTTGTGGGTGTGAGTTCCGCCACAGAGCGTCAGCATCTCCAGCAGTAGAAGGCTCTGTCGTTGAAGATGTAAACAAAGTGGAAGTATCGGCGCTAGCAGACTGTGACGTCTTCTTGTTTGACTTATCCAATCGAGTCCACAGTACCGATCCCAGAGTCAAAATCAGGAGAGAAGTTCCAAATCCCATCAATAAAGTATCTATCCAAGAGAAAATGTGTTGAAAACAGTCCAAATCACGATCTGATGTCCAAATTCTTAAATGGGGGTCAGGCTAAATGACCAAAAGTTCACCTGATGTGGGACACACCCACATAGCATGAGGAACAAAAAGCAATTGGGGATCTCAGCCTCACTCGGCCGGGACTTGCAGCAGTGTTGCCAACGATATTTCAGGTAACTCATTTGACAAGATTTTCCGGTAAGCGTTGGTAACGCTGACAGTTAATTACCCACTTAGTGGGTAAAAGCTATGGGGATGTAGTTTGGGCTGGTAGGTGACCAGGGCTAATTCAGGTGTTCAGGGAGTGTATTGCAATATACAAATTAATTAAAAATTTGTCATTTGTTCATACTTGGAACAAACCTTCGGTCTTAACATTCGGATAGACTCACATTTAGAGGGAGGTATGAGAATCCTGAACCGACTGGAGGTTTGGCACACCTGATCATTCTTGCTATAAATTAGAGTTCTACAGAAGAGGACCTAAACATCTGAGTTGTTAGATAAGTGGGTATCTAGCACCCAGTCCACTGGGTTAAAATACAATGCAGCATGTTAGATTCATTGCATATGTGGAAGTCAAAGAGAACTATACCTGTTCAAGCAACAAGCTATGTCAACCAGACGTAACAAGTTTGTCACCATTTCTCACTCCTCTTGCAGGAGAGAGAAGCACAGGATACTGAGAAGCAAAATTGTATGTTGCATGGAACATAAAAATGCTGTAACAGTATGGCTGCAACACTCACCTGCATCAAGCCAGTTCCAGCGTTTGATGTGTCATTCTTCAAAACTGCCTGTAGGTAGAGAAGAAAGGAAGCAGCCAAAACGAAATGGTATTCTTGGACACTTCTTTCCTGGCTCGGCCTGTGCTAACACAACGTCTACAGCACCTAGGTCTTAGGTGACGAGTCCTTTTCAGGCAGCCATGCAGAGCTCTGACAGGGCAAAGCATTATCTCCTGAGGATCGCTGTTAACAAAATCCCTAAGGGAAGGAATGGAAAACGAGGCACATCTGTCATTGAGAACCGAGGGATTTTGAGTCTTAGCCATGAATTCTGGGACAAATTCGAAAGCCACAGACCCCAATCCCTGGTGTGTTTAACTTCATAATCTAGACCATGGAACTCACCAACTCTCTTTGAGGAAGCGAAAGCCAGGAGAAAAACTGTTTTAAAAGTCAGATCCCTGTCTGACGATTGATGCAGTGTCTCGCATGGAGCTTGAGTGATACTATCCGGCACCAGAGTTAGGTCCCATGTAGGAGGATTGAGTTCCCTAGGAGGACAAGACTGCTCAAAGCTCTTGAACAACATAAGAGATTTCCTAGGATGAAGAGATGTCCACGTCTTTCACACGGAGAACTAATCCTAAAGCAGCCCTGTAGCCCTTGACAGCAGAAACAGAAAGGCCTTTCTCTGTCCTGAGATAGATTAGGAAGTCCACTATCTGCTGAACAGAAGTTTCGAGTGGATAGGAACCCTGTTGACGACACCAATCACAGAAGATGGCCCATTTGCCCTGATACATGGCTGACGAAGATCTCCTGAGTTAGCCTGACATCTGAGTTGCTGCTCTGCAAGAAAAACCTCTCCCTTGTAAGAGATACTGGATAACCTCCAACTGTGAAGAGACAGGGACCCTACCGATTGGTGGTACCTCTCTACATGAGGTTGACAGAGAAGACTGTGCCAAGGTGGAATGTCTCTCTGCTGAGAACAGAGACAGAAGATCTGGGAACCACTCTGCTTGGGGCCACAAAGGAACTACTAGGGTCATCCTGAGATTCTTGGAACTCATCAATCTGTTCAGGACATGACAGATCAGGCAGAATGAAGGGAAATCGTAAACTTCCAGGTTGTCCCAAGGATGTTGAAGGGCATCCTCTGCCACAGTGAATGGATCCGGGACAACCAAACAATAGGCCTCTAGCTTTCTGTTGAACCTTGTAGCGAAGAGGTCTAACATGGGTCGTCCCCACAGACGAAACAACCTGTCCGCTTTGCCCTGATGCAGAGACCACTCCGTACCTAGAACCTTAGCTTGTCGGCCACTACATTCCTTTTTCCCGGAATGTACCTGGCCATGAGCTTCACCGAGTTGTCGATGGCCCACTGGTGCAATTCGACCGTCAGCATGTAAAGTTGGCAAGACAAA
Organism: Macrobrachium rosenbergii; assembly: GCF_040412425.1. Classification (NCBI taxonomy): domain Eukaryota; kingdom Metazoa; phylum Arthropoda; class Malacostraca; order Decapoda; family Palaemonidae; genus Macrobrachium; species Macrobrachium rosenbergii. The sequence continues at coordinate 31,232,919 of NC_089747.1, forward strand.
AGCTCCCCATTGTTCACATACACTACCACTGTAGTGTTGTTTGACATCAGAACGACGAAGTGACCTACTACCCTCTCCTGAAACTCCCAAAGACCCAGGAAGGCAGCTTTCAACTCCAACATCTTGAAGTGGAGTTGCTTGTCCTGAGAGCTCCACACCCACAAAGTCAGGAGCTCTCCCAGATGAGAACCCCAAACCTTCGGAGGATGCGTTCCAGAGCAGGAGAAGATCCGGAGGTGGCGAATGAAGAGAAACGCCCACCATCAGGCCACCATAGGAGGTCGCTTCTCACCTCTGCCAACAGAGGGACCTGGAGCTGAGGGCAGTCTCCTGCTGGGGACCAAAAGTCTTTTAGTGTCCACTGCAGGGAACGAATATGATGATGCCCATGAGGGACCAGCTTCTCCAGAAAAGTCAAGAGGCCCAGAACTACTTGCCAATGGTGAGCTAGTTGCTCCTTCTCCAAAAGGAAGGAGCAAGCCACTGCCCTGAACCTCTCTATCCTCTGGTCCGACGGGAAAACTCTCGACGAGGCTGTCTATGACCATTCCCAGGTACGGAATCCTCTGGGTGGGAAGAAGATTGGACTTTTCCAGATATACCATAATACCTAGGTTGTGAGAAAACTGGAGGAGATGGTCCCTGTCCCGAATCAGCCTTTCCTGGAAACTTGCTAAGACCAACCAATTGTCGAGATATCTCAACAGGTGAATCCCCTGAGCATGAGCCCATGTCCACACTGATTTAGCTACTTTAGAGAGGGCTGCGTCCCTTCTCATCAGTAGGAAGTTAGCCTATAAATTAGCATTCAACTGCCTAAGTATGATACGGCCTTAGCACCCGATTGTAGTAACCTGATGGAAGATGGACTTTCGAATGAAACTTGCATAACGGGATGAAGAAATCCTTGCTACCGCTGAAGACCATAAATCTCGCCATGAGACATTCTGAAAGGCAGAAGAGGCAGTCAACTCCAGGGAAGATGCTTCCTGAAAAGTTAAAGAAGGACCATCAGCCCTAACCTGATCTAGTGTTAACCAAGGCTTCAAGCAAATGACATCAGAGTTGAGCTCTCTATTCAACAGAGGTACATGACTTGTTGAGTAATACTTCCTACAATGAATCAGAGGAGGGGGAAGAAGCTTGAAAGATCTGTTGGAACACAGAGAATTATCCCGTCCCAAAACCAAAGAATTTACATGCTTTAAGATTGAGGTAGCATGTCCAGAACAAGGAAGCTCACAAGAAGTTCTTACATCCTTCTTCGGTCCAAGTAAAGCTTTTATGCCCGTAGGAGTCATTCAAGAAGGAGCCTCAGATCTCTCAGAGAGATTTTTGAACTCACAAATGAGATCAATAACCTCCCTGTAGAAAGCAAGAAACTCTTAACTCTCCCCCTCCTCTGTTTCATGCAAAGACAGCTGACACCATGAGGTAGATGGAAGAGAGGGATCCCGATCACTTGACGGACGTAGGCTATCCCTTGCCAACGACGAGTCATGTCCATGAACATAGGAACATAGCCGTGCATCAGCTCTTGGACCAAAAGAGTCACGTATGCAGATGCGCAGATGAATGACATATGTGGTCCCTTGCAGGAGAACGAGAAACTGAAGCATGAAGCATAGGTCTTGACGAGTCAGTCCATGGAGTTGGGAAGACGAATGACATACGTGGGTTCTCCTAGGTGAAAGAGACACGGAACATTTCAGCCTCTTGGGAGCCAGAGAACCATAGTCACTATCAGATCCACGGACGGTCCTAGAAGCACGTCCGTGGTAAGCTAAACAAACGTTCCCATCATCATGGACGTGGCTAATAACACGTCTGCGGATGACACAATCAGGAGAGGAAACCCTAATTCTCGAAGGAGAATGTCTTGTAGGCCTCAGAACAACTGGACTTCTAACAAGAGGGGTCCACCACTTTCAACTTCTTAATTGGAGCCTTATCATGTTTCCGCAGATTTCGCATGGAACGAGGAGAAGAATGAATGACTGAAGCCGACTTCTGAGGGGTTGCAGAGCGATGAACACCATCCACAGGACCACAGATGCGACTACGTCCCAGTACACGAATTGGAGACACACGTCCATGGGAAGAAGCTAACGAAATAGTCCTTGGCTTCTTTGATGGCGAAGCGACAAAGTCTTCGATCCTCCAATGTCTAACTTGAGCACGAGTAGGGGGAGACCAAGACGACGATGACGATGAAGAGGACGAAGAAGAAGACAGAAGCCTATGACTTTCCTTGACAGAAGGACTGCCATGCCTCTCTCGAAAAACAGAGTCCAGTCTGTCCACCACAGCCTGTACAAATGCCTCTGAAGGATTGCCAACGGCAGAAAATGACGTCACTGCAGCAGTTGGTTGTGACGTCAAAGGAGTAGTCGGAGGAAATGTCGTCACGGGGAGAGACGATGCAAGGAATGATGTCACAGGGGCAGGAGTCTGACCCAGGGTCAATGGAATTACTGTGGGTAAAGACGACCCAGGATGATGCGCAGTTAGTAACAAAGGCGTCCCGCTAGGTGGCATCACACGAGAACCAAAGAAGTGGAGGCCGGGGGGGGGGGACAACTTTCAGGGGAGCTGACACTGGTAAGTGTGAAGAGACAAAATACGACAACATACCATCCAGAGAAGGTACCCCGGGTAGGCCTATGGAGGCCCATATAGACATCTTTTGTGCATCAGAATCTGAAACAGAGGAACAAGATGGCACTGCCTCCTCTCTCCCTAAAGGGAAAATATCCCCCCGCCCCCAAGACAGATGGGGCAGCATGATACTGTACATAAAATCACCTTGACCAGCTACCGATGCTTCCAAAGACGAATCAATGGAAGGAAAAGAAGGAGAAAAGGCATCAGTGGATGACGAAGCATATGGAATACATCTGGAAGAAGGGGGAGCAGAAGCGTCCACTTGAGGAGGAGGAAATCCCTCCCAAGATGGAAGCTCTGACTTCCTTTTGTGTTCCCTCTTCTTGTACAGCTTCTTCCACTGCACAACAGGCCAGGAACAACATTCCGGGCTTGGAATGGGGATATTACAAAAATTAGAACGACACCTACTGCAAGAAGAATGGGGGTCTATCTCAGAAGAAGCCAGGAAGCAGGAACATGGAAACCCTTGAATGCTGGGACACATGCGTTGGCACTCAAGGGGCTTCTTAGGTTGATTAGTGGAAAGCATGATAATACCACGAAACACACACACCCAAAAACACAACAAAACCAATAGGAAGGTATCACAGGCTTAGGACAAAAACCAGGTTGGGGAAAGGAGAGCAGAAGTGAATGTCGGCTCTCCAAGGCAGTTGAAGAAAGACTGAATGTGCCACGAGGTTCCAGCTGGGTCTCTGACCTGCTTCTACCTCATCTGCATATCAGATGCCAGGTGCCACAGATTCCTTGCATATACGATTTTTTTTGGTTTTTAACTGGTTTCCAGCTGGCGCCAGAAGATTTATCCTAATGTTAAGACCGAAGGTTTGTTTGATGTATGAACAATGAAAAATACTGGTAATTCTGAAAGATCTACTCAGAATGCATCTCCAAAAATTGGAGTTGCACAAAAGAATAAAACCTTGGAGGACATGAACGGGGATCTAGGCTTGCTCAGTGGGGTCTGTTTCTTTCAGGATCTAATAAGCTGGGATGGATAAAGTGGACTAAAAAAAAGTAGAGCTATTTATAAGTAATGAGCTTGTAATGAACACAGCTGGGTGATAAAGAGGCTGTGGTTTGGAAGGAATGTGGCCTGATATTCAGGAAGCAAGAATAACTGAAAAGAACTGGTGAATTTTGCAAGATATATTTGAATAGGGATCAATGTGTTACTGACGAGGCTTTTGCAGTATACCCCTCAAATGTAACTACAGTCATTTTCTTTCCTTATATAGCATTTTGGAAATGTCCTCACCTTGTAAAAAGATAAAGGGGTTGGTGACTACCATCTTCTTTTTCTGTGAAGCCATCCCAAATGCAAAAAGTGATGAAAAAAATTTCATTGTGGCATAGCCAGAAAATACACAACTCCATGCAAATGAGCAAATTTAAAAATTATATAAAAAGAGGGCTATGACATTACAAATTTTAGCAAATTATAAAAAAGTTATAAAACTACATGAATCAGCATGCAGTTTAAAAGAATATCATTTAACTGCACTTAGTTAAAATAAATACACTCCACTAATACATCATGCCTGAAAATCTACATTACTGTTTTTTGGGCTTCTAATCACACTGATATTGCATTTTTCAACTGTATCTTACACTGGGAGTCTAACTGGAGAGCAGTATACATTTAAAATAAGCTGCTGATCTTACCTTCGTGTTTTCAGAGTTTGTGATGGGTGGTAATGATATCACAACACCATCAGAATTAACAAGGCATGGCCAAACATCCCACTCCTCTACGAGATGCAAGAACCTAGAAGCAAAAGGAAATGACTCATTATATGTCCCTACATGAATATCAGCACCTTGAGATTACATCTCAAATACACTGATCATATAATGATGTTTGCCTCCAAAGAAAGGGTCTGTCATTCAGATGGTACAAGGACAAGATGGCAAATGTACTTTTGTCAAGAAACAGAAGCTAAATGCAAAATCACAAAAAGATTTAACGAAAAACTGACAAAGAGTAAAAAATCTACAGAGTCAAATGGGTATGATGACCAAGATTGATATCAAACAGACATGAAGTTGAAATTATAGGTAAGATATGAAGCTTTAAAGATTATTCATTTGTTGTGATTATAATTCATTACTTATTTTTAAATATCATATAAGATTCAAAAGTAATCAAGACCTTGAAATGTAAATAAAGGTAGATTGCTGTCCAATTAAAACATCATTTGACGCATGTTCACTTAAACTGTTTTGGTACTATGGGATGAGCTATGTAGTCTCTTCTTAAAGGAATAAGTCTGCCTTCAAGATAATTGTTTGATTTTGGAAAATTATCTTGAACTTAAGTGTAGATGAAACATAACTCAATATTGTAAATTGATCTTCATTGCCTTCCTCAAAATAAACTAAAATATCACTTAATAACTAATCACTTTTGGCATTTAAGAAACTCAGTCATTCTAATTCTAGTACTACTAATTTCCTAGGGTCAAACTAAAGCTATAATAAAATAATGAATAACTTTGGCACAATGCTCACTATATAACACTACATGCTATGGAAATATTTTTTCCCTTTTGTCCTTGGGTATGTAATGATTAAGATGTTGTTTTTCTTTTTCTCTGTTTGAAAAAATGTTAAGCTTTAGATTTAAGTATAATGACTAAAACCTTAAATGGCAAATGAGTGAAATCAGTTTCAATTTTGTCTAACTAAACAACCTTTTGGCTTTAAGCTTTCAGTTTCATGTCTGTTGGGTACCTTACCTTTTGGTTTCATGTGTGCTTGGAATTATGGGTTTTCAGTTTTATGTCCATTTCAAATCTTACCTTTGGCATTCAGTCTACGAACGATTCAGTCATCCACAATTTCTTAAAAAAGATATACAGCTGTATTAACAGTGAAAACGTTTCAAAGTTTGATCTCACAACTGCAATAATCTACTACACTTGCAGAGAAATTGCAGGACACTTATGAAGTGCATCACTTCATGAGTTCTTAGATGAAGATTACAAACCCTCCCTAGATTTCAACCGCAAAAATAAAAAAAGAAATATATGAGGAAGTCTATAAAAATTCTACGAGTAATATGCAAAAGTTAAAAAATAATGAATAATCATGCAGATGCAATTAACTTACTTGTGGAGTCCAGGCACATTGTTCCGCTTCATCTGCTTTCGCTGAGCTTCTGCTTCTTGCTGAAGACTTTTGTGAAGCTCAAGGGCTGAGACTTCTTTCCCTCTTACTAAGGGGTGGATGCGAATCTCCTCTGGTTTACGCACCATATACTTCAAAGGACTTTGGATTTTATTCAAATCATGTGTAGCAATGGTAGCCATCATTCTTTTGTCACATATGCCATCATGCAGCTTTGTCTGAAAGTTCAAATACTGTAAGATTTTCTACTGGGGGCAGGCCAAATTATTTTGCCATTATGTACCATACTACATATAAATGATCAAGTTACTGATATATGATACCTGCAAAGCCTATACCAATCACAGCCCTACTTATGAACCTTCAAGTTACGAACATTAAGAGATACAAACAAACAGGATCACAAGTTCAAATTTTGCTCTGTGTGCCTATTCTGTTCCTTTAACCCCTTCACTGGTTATCCCGAGTATTCTCGTGATTAGCTACCATGTATTCTTCTTACTATCATGAGAATACTCATTCATACTTTTAAAATATTCCTACTTATTTCTATCTTCCCAATGTAACCCGTTATTTGATGAACTCTCATTTTCTATGTTTTCTCTCCCCATAGGAAACATTTAGTACGTGTTTTTGTCAATAGACGGTGATGTGCATTGTTTACTGTGTGAACTTCCTATTTCAGATCCTGCTCCTGCAAAATTCTCTCCAAGTTCATAACTTTCAAAGCATGGAAAAAATGATAATTCTCATAATGAAATTAATTATTTGGATACTTAACCTACTGTTAAATTTAGCTTACATCTTCGTGCCATCAGGTGTGATCAGCATTTAAAAAAAGTGAAGTCACACTCGGCTAACCTGTTAAGATTGTCTCTGGAGTCACCTCCCCCCCCACCGGTGGTGTTGGAATGTAAACAATTGAGTCAAAATTCTTCTTGACCACCCACTAGATGTGGGGAGGCTGCATGGATTTCCACTTTAACAGCAGGTAAGTATCCAAATAATTAATTTTACAGTGAAAATTATAATTATTTGGAATGAATCTTACCTACTGTTGAAGTTAGCTGACCACCACATTGAATGAGGATGGTGGGTTAGTGCAGCCAGAGAAACAATGTTCTGCCAAGTGAACTACAGTCAGTCCCTGGTTAATGGCAGGCTTGGTTAACGGTTTTTTTGGGGCTTGTCTAGCAATGAAAATCAGCAATTTTTGTTGCCGAAAATCGCTGATTTCCACTTATCGGGTATTGGCGTCGATACATAGCTAACAGAGGAGCCGATAACTGAAAATCGGAACTTTTCAGCGCCAATAAGCCCCAAAAATCGCTGATTTTCGGTTATCATCACACCCTCAGAACGGAAACCCTGCCGATAACCGGAGACTGCCTGTACAAGATTTTTAATGGGGAGAAAAAGCTTCAACATTCCTGCCTGTTGTGTGATCCTTACTGGCAAGTACTGTAGCCAGACATTGGAACCACAACAGGGTGTTTGCCCTCATAGCTAGACCTGTTAGAGGATCCTTACAAGGAAAAAAGGACTATCTTGTAGAGTACTAGTGACTCCTGTGCCTGAGTCAAAAGCCCGTAATCGACAGTCCAAAACCAAAGACACTACCATCTTCATATATAGAGGTATGCTCCCAAAATTCAAAATCAGGATTTCCTAACAACTAACAATAAGATAGAAATCAAGGTTACTATCATAATTGGTTCAGCAGAAAGAGTCCCCGTCACAACGAAAGGACTAAGGGCTTTATACCTCACGTACAAAACACAGTTGTGAGCTATTAAACACTAAAGAGTTTCCTCGCTTGCTCTTACGACTGTTCACCCATTCCCAAAGGCTCTACAGTACTTCTGTGATAACACACCTTACCATAATCCATGTTAACTTCTTATTTGTTGTAACAGGAACTGAGGTAAAAGAAAACTAAAGGGTGCCAGGTAACAGAGTTATCTTCGGCAAAAGGAAGCGAAAACGGAACCACAAGAGCTATGCACCACTCAAATACTAAGGGGAATCGACCAAAAACATGGTCGAAACTCCTAAAGTCTAAACAGAGGAACAGAGAAGGATGGAGTGAATGGGTATTGGGGTGAACGAGAGGCTTTTGTATGACATCACCACGTAACCTTGATGACAGTGGGTGTCAGCTGCACGGATGGGGAAGTTAGAGGTTTCTTGCACGGTGTCACCACATAACTGTGACAACAGACGGTATTGTCTGCACAACACTTAAGAGGCAATTACAGAGAAGCGAGAGCTGTTTTGACACCAGGCTAATTCCCTCTAGAAAAGGAAGCAGCTGAAGAGAAAAAGCCGCTATTACAAATAATTGTTACACGATGACGGATGTGAGATGATACAGGGGAAAACCGAGAAAGAGGGGGGGAAGGGATATCGTTCGCACGGAGACAATATTGGGAGAGCAAACGAAAACAGAACTAGCGCATGACTCGGAACTACTGGGGCAAACATAATAAGTCTGTAACCCTAAATAACTCTACAGTTTACACCCATCTTATATCACTCACTAAATGGATGACATGTGAACTAGCAAACGCAAGAGGCAAACAACCAAACAACTCATACGTGTAGAGACGGGTGAGAGAGAGGCGGCAAAGGGCAAAGACCTTGGTCCCGAGACACGCCTTGGTTCCCTGTCCGAGGAAGAGACCAACTGACGCAAGGCAGTCCGGAGGGTGGGCTACAGACAGAAGCCAAGGCTCCGACACCTTCTCTCTCTTATACATGGCTATGATAAAAGAATATATCTCAATTACTTATATTTTCTCCTGAACCATATAGTGAGCAAAGGAAGGCGGACCAGAAGGAGTGAGAGAAGATTAATCTAGGCTATCAAGCAGGTTAATGGAGGAGGAGGAGAAGCAACACTGGAAGACAAAAGGAAAAGACTGAGTAGGCTTCTGGTGTGCCCTAACGAATTGTCTATGGAAACTATCAGCCTTAAAATTAAACATTTTGCAAATGATGAGGCAAAATTAGTTACTGTAAATCTCCCCTGAGCTGCATGACAACCTTTTCTACAAAAGGGTATCAGGAAATAAAAACATACTTACAGTACTGAAGCCATGAGGATGTTTTCTAAAAAAGTTAAAGCTCAGGAATCAACTCTGTATGTATAGACTTTAGCTATCTTGGACACTGGAGTGGTTTGGCTTCTAACACCACAGAAAATCATAAAAACTCCTCCTCTTGAAGGTTTATGTCTGTCCAGACAACCCTTAGTAGTTCTAACTGGACGTAAGACAGCCTAGAACAAAAGAAATGAGGTTGCCCTAGAACAAAGCTCACTTACAAGAGAGGGCTTGAAACTCCCAATACATTCTACTGCAGCAAGAGCTAAAAGAAAAGTCTTCAAAGTTCTTAAGTGATGCCTTATCAAAAGGTTCAACTGAGGTTAAGGTAAAATCTGAAGGACTATGTCTACATTTCATCGTAAATCATGATAGGAAGATGAAATTTCCAGCACAAAATATTGAAAACCTCTTCAAACTTTAAATCCTGAGCAATATTGCAGTCAGCATAAGGTAGAACTGACAGCATTGTAAAGTGGTATCCTTCATTGCTGTGACAGAAAACTGCTTAGTGTACCTGACATACTGGTAGTACTTCAGACAGGATCTCTAGTGAAACAGGTGCTGGATATCACTTTGGACAAGCACCAAGATAAAAAAAAGTAACCATTGTTTGGGTACACAAGTCTCACAGTGAAAGGCCTTCTAGATTTAGGATTGCTTCCTTAGCCATTCTAGAAGTGCCTTTAGCTTAATCAACAATTGACAATCTCCATGTGGGTAGATGAAGCGTGTGGAGGTTTGAAGGAATCATCTCGAAAGACTGTCTGAAAAAATCTTTTCTGAACGTAAGACAAGGAACACCCACCGTCAGGAAAGAAAGTTAGGGGAACCAACCCTTTGGGGCCTTGAATGAGCTATGAAAATCATCATTGTGATCTGCAAAGCTCACAACTTGAGTATTTTCTCAAACTGCAAACAGAGGACAAGCATAAGGGTCTAGAATAGACCATTCCGGAAGGACGACAACAACTGGCATCAACTAACCATGCTTAAGGATCCTGGCATAAAGAGCAGTAAACTGTACAGTACTGTTTTGGGCAGTAGTGAACAGAAAGGTGTTTGGGTTTCCCCAAAGGTTCCACAACTTCTGGCAACACTGAGGAAGAGGAGACCATCTGACTGGAGACCTTGCCTTTTTCTGCTGAATTGGTCTTCAATAATAAAGGTTTTTTCTAGGACAAAACGATGTAATGAAAAGATGTTGCAGGACTCTGTCCAAAGGATAATGATGTTTCTTTGCTAGTCTGAATAACTCTCTTGAACTGTGTCTCATTGTCTTAGGTAAGAATCAAGACTTGCACAAGACCATTCTAAACTGACAAGAGCTATAGGGAGTTTACCTTCAACTCCCTGACTTCGAATGTTTCTCAGAATGGCCCTCCAATCTGCCTCTGAGACATCATACGACACAGAATAAAGATTCTTGATGACTACAGGTCAACCCATTACAGATCTCAAAAGTGGTAGAAAACTGACTATCTCTCTGTTAGGAAACCCCCAACAAGAGACAGCTGATTATCATCCCAAGATAAGCAACTGACTGGGTCAGAAAAGCATAGTTTAGTCAATACTGAACAAAAATCCTTCCTGAGGTTAGACATAAAACAGTTTCTCACCCTCAAGGTCATCATAAAACCCTTTGGTGAGAACGAACCAGAGGCCCAAACAAGAGAGAAAAACTGATATCAAGCAGATGGCTCCATACTGCTAAAACCTTGACTCACAGGAGAATACTTTACTTCGACTGCAGGTTTACCAGGAAATGGAAGTATGTGTCTTACATATCAGCAGAAATGATCTTTTTCCCTTTCGAAAGAACGCCAGGAGCAAACTGAAAGGCTCATCGGAAAGGGAGGCATATGAATAAACTTGTTGAGGCAGGAAATGCTAATGGCTCAATGGTCTCATTGCATAACAACTGTCCAATCTATCTTTCCAAACTCTGAACTTCTCTGTGTGAAGAATGTGGAGAGAAGGATCAGGAAGATGACAGGGGTGAAAAAAAAAACAGGGTACAAAGTATCCTTCCCTGAGAATCATCACTACCAAAAGTTCGACTTGAGGCTATTCCAGGCACTTCTGAAAGACTGCACATGGCCTACTGAGGATCTACACAGCCTACCTGAACTGGGAGTTCAAAACATCAGTTAGGGCCGCATGTGTAAATTTTACCACCTAGAATGTGAGCCAGAACACTACTGAAGCAGAACTTGAGAGTAGTTTGGGAAATTCTACAAGGAACTGCCATGCAAAAATGGCTGTAGAATCTAATATCCTGATTCAAGGCATTTAAATGATAGCCTTAAATACTTAGGGGTTAAGGAGACAATGATGAGCCACTGTCAAAAGATGGCTACTAATGGTTGAGCAAAGCTATTTAAAATGATTTATACACAACTGTTTCTGTTACTTTACAACTTAGTTTAGAAAAGGAAAAAGACATTCTTCCCATTAGCCTTGGAGTAGGGCTATCAAGGAGAGGATACAAGTCTGATGCATCATCAAGAAACTCTGCCCCCTTAGGATTAATACCTAACTATTACCAGTATCATTAAATGCACTAGATGGTGACACAGGCGTAGAATGTACTATCTGTTATAGATTGATATATCCACCCTTATGTCCTAATGGCTGGCCACGAATCCATTAGGCCAGTACTTATTTTGGGTATGATGGCCTAATTTATGGTATTTAGGTTTAGGGTACCTTAGCCTGAAGTACAGTATTGTAAACATGGGATAGCTTAGCCTATTGTATTGTGGCCTTTGTTGATTTTTTAACCTGTATGCCTTATAAAACACAGACTACAAAAAAGGGGTGGAATGTAGACAGAGCAATATATACATAAGTATATGCAGGCAGTCCCTAGTTTACGACAGGAGTTCCGTTCCTACGCTGCATCATAAGCCAAAAAATCACCGAAAATCATCAAAAATCCTAAGAAAACCTTATTTTTAATGCTTTGGGTGTATTGAAAATGATGTAAACTGCATTTTTATTGAGTTTTTCATAAAAAAAAAACTCCAAATTTGATTATTCTGCTATTTTGGAGCCATATTTTTTCTGTTGGATCGGTGTCGTAACCCTGGAACATGCATCGTAAACTGGGAAATAATTTCAGATGAATATACTGTATTTGAAAAGCATCGTAACCTCGGAATGTCGTAAGCCGGACCCGTCATAACCCAGGGACTGCCTGTACACACACATACATAGGCCTATCTATATATGAAAGCAAAAACATTACACATATATTACTCTTACAGTAATCGAGCTGTAGCACTAAGAATGAATTACCACAATGAAACACTTATGCTTCACAATTAGGCCTAAGTATCTGACCTATTAGAGGCAACTTAGGCTACATTGTAGGCAAGTCCTAAATCAGCTCTAAGCTGCTTCAAAGCTGGAAAAGATGCAGTATCCATCTAAAATTTTTGATACTACAGTCATATCCCAAACTTACACGTAGTTAGGTTCCAGAACCCTTCGCGCAAGGCGAATTTTCGCACAAGTTTGGCATGGTCTCTAAAAACGCTAATAAATGCTTATTCCCAAAGTTTAAACACTAAATATGACCCTGATCATGCTCCCAAATTATTAAGCTAACTTTTAAATGAAATTAAAGTTACCGTGATTTCATGTCAAAGTTAGCTTAATTCATTACCCTTAAAAAAACAAATAAATGTTTGACATAAAAATACATAATTGGAAGAGAATATCTGTCTCTCTCCCCTTCCGAATGATCTATTTTTAGAAGTCTTCTCAACCTCTGTCTCTTTCTCTTTGTTCCGAAATGCTTTTTCATGAACAAATAGTGTTTTTTATTTGGACTAATACAACTCTTAGTTATTATGTCTCTATGTTTTAGAATGTATTTGCCATGCTAGTGCATTTGCACTTCGTAGATGGTACAGGTAAAATTAGATCAATTTAAACTATCTACTGTGCAGGTAAAGACGTACAGAGAAATAATAAGGTGTAAAAATGTGGGAGCACTAACTATGAGAGAGAGAGAGAGAGAGAGAGAGAGAGAGAGAGAGAGAGAGAGAGAGAGAGAGAGAGAGAGAGAGAGAGAGAGAGAGAGAGAGAGAGAGAATTGTCCTCACTTGAAATATCAAGTTAAATTACTTATGAAATATTAGGGAGACAGAGAGAAGAACATGAGAGAGAGAGGGAGAGAGAGAGAGAAATTATTCTTACGTTAGATATCAAAAGACGGAAATTCAGTACAAAACTAACTTTTAAATGAAGTTGGATAGTGACTGTATACCATTTAATATGTTAGTGTCACTGAGTACTGTTTAAGTCACCAAAACAATACAAATACCAGTACATGAAAAAGAAATTTACCTCAAAACTTTATGGAAGTAAAAAGTAACATTTCATTTGTATAGCTTAAAATTAAAATTACTTTTGAGAACATGGTAACTTAACAGTTTTCATGCACCCAGGTCTGAGATGTCAAGTCCTTTTCAGATACTACGCAGTGCCCTGATGGGACATAGTAGTAACTCATCTGGATTGTTGTCAATAAAATTCCCAGGGAAAGGATGGAGAAGTAAACAAAGCTGTGAGACTACTGTACTTAGCACCAGAGTCAGATCCCAAGTAGGTGGTTTAAGTTCTCTAGGAGAACAAGACTGTTCAAAACTTTTGAGCAGCACAGAGATTTCCCAAGAGGAAGTTAGGTTCATGTCTTTCAGACATAGAACTAACCCTAAGGCAGCCCTGTAGCCCCTAATGGCAGAAACAGAAAGGTGTTTTTCTGTTCAGAGAAAGACCAGGAAATCATCTATCTGTTGAACAGATGTCCTGAGTAGAGAGAAATCCCATCGACGACACCAATCACAGTGGACGGCCCATTTTCCCTGGTACACAGCTGAGGAAGATCTTCTGAGGTAGCCAGACATCTCTGTCGCTGTTCTGCAAGAAAAGCCTCTTGCTCTCAGGAGATACTAGGTAACCTCCAGACATGGAGATATGGACCTTACAGATTGATGATACCTCTCTACATGAGGTTGAGAGAGGAGGCTGTGACATGAGGGGATCTCTCTCAGAAAAGCTGAAAGCAGAGATAGCAGATCAGAGAACCATTCTGCTTAAGGCCAGTAAGGTCATCTGAGATTCTGAGAAACCATCACTCTGTTCAGGACGTGACGGATCAGGCAAAAGGGGGTGAAAGCGTAGACTTCCAGATTATCCCAGGGATGCTGAAGAGTGTCCTCCACCACGACGAAGAAATCTGGAACTACTGAACAATAGACCTCTGGCTTCCTATTGAACCTTGTTGCGAAGAGGTCTATCATTGGTCTCCCCCACAGATGAAAAAGCCTGTCTGCTACAGTATATCCTGAAGCAGAGACCACTCCGTCCCTAGGACCTGACCCCAACGACTTAGCTTGTCGGCCACTACATTCCTCTTGCCTGGAAAGTACCTGGCCGTGACATCCACTGAGTGACACTAGCATAATCCCCTTTGAATGATAGGTTTGACAGTCAGCAGATGAATGAGGAATTCCTCATTCCTCAACTTGCCTCATTCCTGTTTTTCTGAAACTAAACTGACTTGTTTAAGTTTCCAACCTTGCAAAATAAAGAATCTTTTACTTGACTCGATGCTGTTAACCCAAGTGATATTTGCCACTTTTTGTTAAAATTGCTGATTACAGTATATAGCTCCTAAGTTGTCTGCTATTTTTTTATGTCAGCAAGGAATTCTTTTCACTTGTTGGAGGATTGGTAAGGTTATTACACTAGATAAACATGGTTGTGAATACTGCCTAATTTCTACAACTCCGATATTACCTAGTCTTTTAATGCTGGTTGGAAAAAACACCCAAATGAAAACAATCTTCTGTTCCCCAGTTTGTAGTTTGGCTTAACAAGGGCCTGGGTATTTGTGATGCTCTTTTTTCAATTTCCAGTCTTGTACAGAAAACCCTTGATTCTGGTCATAAAATTTATGAAATTTTTCCTATTACAGTACTATTATTGAATTTTTTTACTAATATATTGGTAAGACATTGAATTTTTTTTACTATTATATTGCTAAGAGTGGTTGTTGATGGACACAAAGTTACTACATCAATGTAATCCCTGGTGTTCCTCAGGGTAGTGTTCTTGGCTCATTACTTTTCATATTACATAACACATTCATGGTATGTAGTTCACCACTGAAAAAATCTTATAGTTTATGCATCTGATACTACTGTTTGCACCAGTTCCAAGAAATTTAGATTTAATTACAGTGAACCCTCGCTACTTTGCGGTTCGACTATCGCGGATTCACGACTTCGCGGATTTTTTCCATTACATATGTATATTATAAGAGAAAATATATAGCGGATTTTCCGGAAATTTCAAAAATAGTCGCGATATATGAAGACCCAAATATTTCATTAATTCCATTAATAATTATTAATATCTGCTAGTACTGTTGGTTCATTGCATTATGACATATAATTCATTACAAAATGAAATTAAACAAAAAGAGAATGTGATCATACAATAATTCATTATAGTACTAGTAAAATTAAACTGAACATGAAACGCTAATCAGATGCAGTCGGACATTGTCATATTTGAATGGTGTAAGGCTGCTGATGGCTACATATATACTAATTATAAAATACAAATGTAATGAATGTGCATCTTTTCCATGAATCTTTTGTACTGCATCCAATAATATTGTTTGTTGCAAAAATCACATCTTGTATAAACCTATACTACTACAACAAAAAAAGCATAAAATAGCGTAAAGTATATTTGAATTTGAAACTAGCATATAAGATGGGCTGTGATTGGTTCCATTGGTGATAGATGACGAATCAGCTCCCAAGTTTTGTAATCTTGCCTGTGATTGGTGTTTTGACCGTTTCTCCGACCTGCAGCAGCTTCCCTTGTCTCTGACCCGCAGCATCTTCTTGCGGCCACTTCGTTTCCCGCTCTCTCGGTAGATAGATGCTGTTTACATTACCAGTGCTGTGCGTGACAGTGTGTGTTTGAAGTTGAACTTTTTTTTTAACTTTGTTTAACCCTACAATGGCTCCCAAGCATTCTGCTTCTGCTAAGGCTGGTACTGAGCCTAAACGCCAACGGAAAATGATGACGATTGCTGAGAAGGTGACACTTCTCGATGTGTTGAAGGAAGGGAGAAGTTACGTGGCCGTGGCCCGCCATTTTCGAGTGAACGAATCCACCGTTCGCTACATTAAGAAGGATGAGGCGAAGATTAGGAAGACGGCTGCCATCACCTTTAGCAAGTCAGCAAAGCGAAGTTGTTACGGCTCGTAATAAAACGATCGTCCGTATGGAAGGTGCTTTGTCAATCTGGATTGCCGACTGCGGAAGAAGAAAATAGCCTTGGATACGAACACCATCCGAACCAAGGCTTTGAGGTTGTATGAGAATTTTGCGGCAAAGGAACCTCAAGATGATGGCGACCACGCTGAAGAAGAAGAGGAAGACGACGAAGATGATGTAGATGAACCTCAAGCAGGGACATCCACTGATTCCCAACCTCAGACACGACGTTTTACCGCCAGCAAAGGATGGTTCGCCAAGTTTCAGAAACGCCGGACTGAAAAGTGTTTCCCTGCATGGCGAGGCTGCTTCCGCTGACACAGTCGCTGCTGAAACTTAAGTGAATGAGACGTTCAAGAATATTATCGCTGAAGGTGGATACAAGCCCGAACAAGTCTTTAATATGGACGAGATGGGTTTGTTTTGGAAGAGAATGCCATCGGGAACTTTCCTGTTCAAAGAAGAAGCCAAAGCCTCTGGCTTTAAAGCATTCAAAGATCGTGTTACCCTCGTGATGTGTGGCAATGCTGCGGGATTTTTGCTAAAGCCAGGGCTTATTTATAAGTCGAAAAACCCTCGTGCTTTGAAAAATAAAAATAAGAATCTCCTTCCGTGTATTGGATGCATAATCCAAAAGCATGGATTACTTAAGATGCTCACCTCCAACTGGTTCCACCAGTGTTTTATCCCACAAGTCAGTAAATATCTCTCAGAGAAGAGCTTGCCATTTAAGATCCTTCTCCTGTTGGATAACGCTGGTGGACACGCGACTGATCTTTCGCATGAGGGCATTCAGGTTGAGTTCCTGCCACCCAACACAACGCCCTTAATTCAACCGATGGACCAGGGGTTATCAGGGCGCTCAAGGCCCTCTACACGAAGAATACCTTGGCGGACCTCGTTGCGTGTGTGGATGCCGCCCAAGAAGATGAGGATGAAACATTCAATTTGAAGGCATACTGGCGGCAGTACACAATTGCCACGTGCCTTCAGAACATCCAGAAGGCACTGCAAGAAATGAAACCTGCTACCGTTAACGCGAGCTGGAGGAAGTTGTGGTCCGAGATTGTTTACGACGACGAGGGATTTACGCCTGCCGAGATTCAACACTCTGCAGTACGGAAATCTGTGCAGTTGGCTGCGATAATTGGAGGTGACGGGTTTGGCGACATGACGACGGAAGACGTTGATGAGTTGTTGGACTGCCATTCCCAGCCGCTAACTGACGCAGACCTCGAAGACCTGACAAAATCAGCCAGTGAGGAAGAAAATGAACCACAGGAAGAGACCCAAGAAGTTGTCGAAGAAACAGGCTTAACATTAGAACGGCTTGCCAAGCTCTGCAACCTAGCGAAGGAGCTGAAAGAATTGTCACAAGAATGGGACGAGGATATGGTTCGTTCTCTGCAGTTCTGCAACAAAATCGATGAAGACATGACTCCCTACAGGATGCTCTTCGATTGAAAAAAGAAGCAGCGCAGCAACTTCCGATCACAATGTTCTTCCAGCCTCGCAAAAAGAGCCAGTTCCTCCTGCTACTATGCCTTCGGAAGAAATTGAAGAAGTGTCCCAGGAAGAAGTTGAAGAGGTGTCCCAGGAAAAGACACCTCAGTCTGAAGAGACGTAAAATACAATCATTGGCTGCACAGCACAGTAGAAGACATCATCAGCTTCATCATCATCATTTCTACTGTGCAGCAAATTCATCGCCATCATCATTCAAGTTTTTCTTCAACTTCTTTCATGGTGGGTACAGTAACAATCTTTATTTCTTTATATACTTTAATATTCTAACATTTTAATATTAGTGCCTGTTTTAGATTAGGTACTGTACATGCATTAAGTGTTCTGTACATTAAAGGGTGGTTTGTTAACAGTACATACGAGGAGGGCTTTATTGTAACTTCCAACTCTATCGTGGTGAGTAAAATACTGTACAATTGTACAGTATGCACCATAACAATCTTTCTATTTTTTTATGTTCACTTACTGTTTTATTGCTTATCATTTGCGCCTGTGTACTGTATGTATGTATTGTAGATATCTGTACATTACTGTAAAGGGTGGTTTGTTAACAGTACTATGTAAAGGGAGGGTTTTAAAAGTCTGAATACATGTTAAATAAATACTGTAAATATGGTGTCCCTACTTTGCGGATTTTCAGCTATCGCGGCCAGTTCTGGAACCTATCTACCGCAATAAACGAGGGTTCACTGTATTGCATTGTGCAAATCATGGGAGATGAAGGTAGGTCTAAGACAGCAGATCAACTCAGCCTGATCACCCTGACCAAGTTTATTTAACTAGAAGCAAAATTAACAATTTCTTGATTACAAATTTACTTTTGAAAAGCATATCTGGTCTATCTCTTCTTCCACTGCACTGGTACACTGAGAAAGATTTTCAAGTTTTGGAAACCTGGCTGCTCTAAATATTGCTACCCTGTCTGGTATTCAGAAGCTGACTAACATCATTGCCGGACAAAAAAGTTCAGTTCTATGAAATATCTCATTCCTGGTCTTGGGATTAATTTCTGGTTATACCGTTGTTAGTTGATTATGCATGTTATTTGAAAATTTTCATAATTCTTATCATCCTTTGCATTCCGATCTTCCCATACAGTGTCATCCACCAAAATGACATTTTTATAATAAAATAGTTTTATATATACTTACCAAGTAATTACATAGCTATTAGTTTCTACCTATTGTGGCAGCTTAAATTTTGAAATTCGCAGTAGGACTTCTTTTGTTTTGGTGTAGGTAACTCCCCCTGCCCACTTACGGGGAAGAATAGGTACAACACAGCTGTCCACAAGAAGGAAGGAGGGAGGGCTCCAATCATGTAATTACTTGGTGAGTATATGAAAAACTTTATTATAAAAATGTCATTTTTATAAAAGTAACTTACCAAGTAATTACCCAGCTGAATCCCTCATTGACAGGAAGTGGGATACATGGACATATACTACTTAAACACACTCAGTAATGGAGATGAATTTGAAATAGAAAGGTACCTGGTATTGGTGAAATGCTTGTTGTAACCTTACCTGGTGAGAGAGCTACAGCAGGAAGATAATGCCTCTGGTCGGTGGTCATCCCAACCCGTAGTGGCATGGTGGTAAAGCCGTGGGGCGCCTCTACTTCGGTTGGAGCTTTGCAGCAAAGGAGTACTCCAATGGCTGCCAAAGCATTATAATATAGACAAGTGTCCTTGCCCTGGGCACAGTACCACAAAAAACCAGATAACTTTGTTACCTACACATCCATTAAAAAGCAACTGGTGGGTACTCCAGGTACACAGTACCCCCAAGCTTCCCAAAACTCGACAACTTGTATCAAGGCGAGGAGAGTGAGAAATAGAAGGAATACCTCCTATCCTTCATTCCCGAATACTATGCCAGCCACGGATAATGGACCTAAAGCATTGCAGTTTTTGTACACCGTCTCTACATCATGTAAATAATGATTAGCAAACACTGAACTACTGTACACCTCCAACAGGTGGACTGAAAGGATCATGGATAGCGATAAGTTATGCTTCAAAGCCAAAGAAGCGGCAACTGCTCTTATCTCATGGGCTTTGAGTAAGTCATTCTCTCGAATTTCCGAGTGTGGCTCGTAGATTACGTCCCTCAAGAAGAAAGCCAAAGTATTCTTGGACAGCAGACGGGAGGGGTTCTTGACCGAGTACCAGAGGTTATGAGAGGGGCCTCTGATCCTCTTAGTCCTCTCGAGATAATGCTTTAATGCTCATACCGGACAAAGAGCTCTCTCCTGGTCTGTTGGTCCAAGGATATCCATCAGGTTCTTGATAGTGAACGAAAGGGGGCCAGGGATTGGATGGAGTTTCGTTCTTAGCCAAAAACCCGAGAGTGAACAGGCAAACTGCATCTCCCTATGAAAATCCAACTTTCTTTTATCAGAGGCCTGCAGCTCACTAATCCTCTTGGCTGTAGCCAAACCAACCAGAAAAAGGGTTTCTCTTCTTAAATCCCTGAGGGATAAGGAGTGAAGAGGCTCAAATGGAGGGCCCGAAAGACATTTAAGGACAACATCCAGGTTCCTGGACACTGAAGTTGTCTTCTCTTGCTTTGAAGTGTCCAAAGATTTAATCAGGTCACTAATGTCTTGAACTGTAGACAGATCCTAACCTCTAGGTCTAAAAGCTGAATTAAGCATAGCTCTGTAACCATTCATGACAGATGTAGCTAAGCCTCGAGAAGACCTCAGGAAGTGCAGAAAGTCTGTGATTTGTGCTAGAGAGGTTTCACAAGAAGAGACGTCATGTCCTCAACACCACCTGCGGAAGACTGCCCACTTGGCCTGGCAGACCTTAGAGGAAGACTCACATCTACACTTTGCAATCGCTTCTGCAGCTGGTCTTGAAAAGCCCTTTGCTCTGACAGGCTTCCTGACAGTTTGAAGCCTGTCAAAGCAAGAGCGGATAACCCTCGGTGGAAACTATGGAAGTGTGGCTGTTTGAGAAGACTTCGTCTCTGTGGCAGAAGTCTTGGGAAGTCCACCAGCATCCTTGAAAGGTCCAGGAACCACCCTTCTGCAGCCAAAATGGAGCTACAAGGGTCACTGACGTGTTGCTGTGGGAGAGAAACTTGTTTATTACTTCTCTCACCATGCTGAATGGTGGGAAGGCGTACATATCCAGGTTCAACCGGTCCTGGAGCATTGCATCTGTTACCCATGCCAGAGGGTCTGGGGTTGGAGAACAATACACAGGAAGGCGATGATTCCTCAATGTTCCAAACAGGTCTGTTGATGGCTTTCCCCACTGTTTCCATGGATCGGTGCACACCTGCGGCTTCAGTATCCATTCCATAGGTAGAACCTATCTGCAACAACTTAATTCATTTGCTAGGACATTTAATTTGCTCTGGATGAAGTGTGTGACAATCCTGGTGCAATTGCCTTGCGCCCACAGGAGGGGATCCTTGGCCGCTTCGTAAAGGGAGGAGTGAGTACCTCCCTGGTTCTTGATGTATGCCAGTGCAGTCGTATTGTCCGAATGGACAGCGACTTTTTTGTCGAATGTCGCTGCTACAAAAAACTGGAGATCCAAATGAACTGCCTTCATCTCCTTCACATTAATGTGGAGCTTTCTCTCGTCCTGAGACCACATCCCTGAAACTCCCATATTCTCTAGAAGAGCCCCCACCCCAGATCCAATGCGTCTGAGTATAAGGTTAGGTTGGGCTCAGAGGGTGCAGTGACTTCCTTATTAAAAACCTTCCTTCTGCGAGCCACCACCAAGGTCCTCCTCGATCTCGGGCATGATGGGGAAAACAAACGAATCCAGATGGATCTTCCTGTGCCAACTGGCATTTAGGAAGAATTGTAACACTCTTGTGTGGAGTCTTCCTAAAGGTACAAACTTCTAGATGGATGAGAAGTGCCCAGTAGACTCACCCATTCGTTGGCCAAGCAGGACGGGAGAGAGAGGAAGTTTTATACTGTCAGGAGGCAGGAATGGACTCTTTTGTCGGACAGAAAAGCCGAAAACTCAAGACAGTCGATCCTCATCCATAAATAGATTATAGATTGAATCGGGACTAACTGTGACTTCTGCAAGTTGAGGGGGAGTGTAGGAACCAACTATCCAAATGTAGGCAGATGTTAATCCCCATGAGGGAGCCACTTCGCCAGAGGTGTGAGAACACGGGTGAATACTTGAGGAGCTGTAAAGAGGCTGAACTACACAGCCCGAAATTAGAAGGCTCTGCCCTGGAACACAAACCTCAGGTACTTCCTGGAGTCCAGATGCACTGGGACATGGAAATATGCATCCTGCATATCAATGGTCACCATCCAATCTCCCTGGTGAATGGATGACAGGACTGAATGGTTCGTTTCCATCATGAATTTTGTTGTCTGAACAAAGAAATTCAGAGAACTGTCGTCCAGGACAGGACTCCAACCCCCCAATAACTTGGGGATGACAAACAGACGGTTGTAGAAACCTTCCAAGCTTATGTCTTTGAACACCTCTACAGCTCTCTTCCTGAGCAGGGAAGAGACCTCTTCTGACAGGGCTGAAAACCCCTCTGAGCCTACTGAGTAGGCTGTCAAGCTGATGGGAGATGACACTAAAGGAGGTTTCTCCCTGAACAGGATGGAATAGCCCTCTCTGAGGACTTCCAAGACCCATGGCTCTACATTTCTGGTTTCCCATTTGCCTCCAAAAATAAAGAAGTCTGGCCCCCACAGGAACACAGAGGACAGGATCCTCACTTGCAAGAGGAAGGTTTAGCAGATGACTTCTTGACGGGTTGAACTGACCGAAGGTTCATGCATGGGAGGGGCTGAAACTTTGCTCTGCTACCTGGAAAGGGCTGCTGTTGAAGCGGGGAGACTGTCCTTGCACTAAAGGAGACCGTAGGACCATGTCCCAACTCCTTGGGGTGCTTGATACATTGTGCCCGAGATCCTCAGTTGATTTCTTCTGTAATTCACCTGCTACATGTTCCACTGTAGCACAAGGAAACAAACTACATTAGTCCAAGGGCACAAAAAGGAGAGCCAACCTTTGGGAGGGAGTTACCCCTTTTGTGGTAAACGAACACCACTGCTCCCTTTTCTTGAGAACTCCCACAGCCAGTTCTTGGGAGCCATCCCTAATCCCCTTATCTGTGGATGAGAGGACTCCCAGCCAGTCTGAAGAAAAATTCTCTTGAAGAGTGGTGCAGTCTTCAATCTTCTTAGCTATGGCACCTACAGTCCAGTTTAAGAAACTGAAGATTTTGAAGACCCTGAATATGTCCCAAACTAAATAGTCCATTTCTGATGATGTAATCAAGATCTTGGCGGAGGAAAACGATGACTTATGCGCAGAATCAATCAGGCTGGGGAAGTTCCCTTGGGAGGAGGCAGAAACTCCCAAGGAAGGAGCTTCCCCAGTGGCACACAAAAAATACCTCCTTTTCGACAAGCGAGAAGGAGGGGCACAAAAAACAGCCTTGCCAAGATCCCTCTTCTCTGTTAACCAACCATCAATTCTGGATAAGGCTTTCTTTGATGAGGAGGAAAGGACCATCTTGGGCAGCATGGAAGATTCTGCAGGCTGTCTCACCAAAAAAGCTGAACCAGGAGACGTCGGGGTCGCTGGAGTGAAGGAGGTCAGAAAACAAAAGAGGAAGTATTTCAAGAGAGCTGCGTAAGCCAAAGGTTGCTCCTGCTCAATGTCTTCATCATCGGACAAAATTGGAGAAGGAGCTAGGTCCGGTGGATCCTGAGTCGCTGTAGGAGGCTTCTGTAAGAGATTCAAACTACTGTCCAGACAGTGCTGGATAGGTTCCAACAAAGGATCCAGAACAACAGTGGTATACAAACCCGCCAAGCCAGACTGAAGAGGTGGTGCTTGGCACCCGGAAAGTGGTGCCGAATGCCAGTTTCAATGCCTCGGAGATAGTGCATTGAAAAAACTGACCTACATCTCCAGTAAGTTGTTTGGAGAATGGAGGACAAGGACAGGTTATGCCTGAAGGTCAACGAGGTGGCCACTGCTCTTACCTCACGAGCCTTCACCTGAAGGGAGTGCAGAGAATCCTCGCCAATTTGTGAATGAGCTTCCCTGATGAAGTCCCTTAAAAAGAACGAAACAGCGTTCTTAAAGAGAGGTCTAGCAAGATTCTTTAATGAACACCATAAATTGCTCGCCTGGCCTCTGATCTTTCCTCTTCCTCTGGGCCTAAAATCTCCATCAAGTTCTTTACTGTAAAATAGCAGGGTCAGGGTTTTGAGGGTATTTCATTTCTGGCAAGAAAACCCAAAGTTAGCGAGCAGAACAGAATGCGTCCCCCTGGGAGAAACCCACCCTTTGTCCAAGGCGTGAATTTTGCTAACCCTCTTAGCTGTCGCTAGTGCCATAAGAAAGTGTCTTCCTGGATAAATCCTTACGGGAGGCTGAGCAAAGAGGTTCAAAACGCAGTCCTGAGATCCACTTAAGAACTATGTCAGGAATCCATGAGACTGTTGTTTCTGCTTTAGGTTTGGAATACTGTAGTCAAAAGATTTCATGAGGTCCAAGATGTCTTGGTTTGAGGTAAGATCCAGACACCTGTGACGAAATACGGAGCTGAGCATAGATCTATAACCTCTAATGGTAGAGGAAGAGAGGCCTCTGGAGGATCTTGAGTACAGGAGGAAGCCTGCCAGCTGTGCCACGGACTTCTTAGAAGACGAGAAGTTATGTCTTCTGCACCAAACTCTAAAGACGGAACATTGCTTGACAGACTTTATGAAAGGACTGTTGTCTGCTGCTGGCAATGGCTTGAGCTGCAGGCTTGCAAACCACTCCTTCTGGGGCCAGAACGGAGCTATGAGGGTCATTCTGACATTCGGGTGTGACTGAATGGGGAAATGCGTACAGGTTGGACCAATCCTGTAAAAGAGCATCTGTCGCCCAAGCTAAGGGGTCCGGAAAGGGGGAGTGGAACAGAGGCAGGCATTTTTTTTGGATGTGGCGAATAGGTTCAGGAATGGTTTCCCCCACAGTTTCCACAAGTCTTCGCATACTCGAAGGTCCAGAGTCCACTCCATGGGAAGGATTTGGTGGTTCGACTTAATCCGTCCACCAATACATTGAGTTTCCCTTGGATGAATTGGGTAACTAACTTAGTTCCTATCCGACCCGCCCAAAGAAGTGATTTCGCAGTCTCGAAGATTGAAAAAGAATGGGTTCCCCCTTGACGACTGATGTAAGCTAGTGCTGTCGTACTGTCCAAGTGGACTGCTATCACTTTGCCTTGAACTTCTTCCTGAAAGTGCATGAGACCCAAATGAATCATTTTCAATTCTTTGTTGTTAATGGAGACTGCTCTCCTCTTGAGACCAGGTTCCTGACATCTCTCTGTCTCCTAAGTGGGCTCCCCTACCTGTGTCTGATGCATCGGAGAAGTAGTTTAGGACTGGGTTCAGAGGAAGCTGAGACTTCCCTTCTGCATATCTGCCCATGGACTGCCACCACCGTAGGTCTTCTTTGATCTCTGTTGTGATCAGGAAAACAAATGAGTCTGACTGAGTCTTCCTGTCCCAACTGTTCTTCAGGAAGAATTGTAGATGTCTTAAATGTAGTCTTCCTAATCTGACAAATTACTCTATTGAAGACAACGTGCCCAGCAGACTCATCCACTTGTTGGGTGAGCAATTCCTTATCGAAAGAAAGTGATTCACTCTTTTCAGCAGACTCTATCCTTTTGGGGATGGAAAAGCCCGAAAAATCTGAGAGTCTATCTGAATCCACAAATAAAGAATTCCCTGAGAAGGGGTCAGTTGAGATTTCTGAAGATTTACTAGTAGTCCTAAGTCTTGGGTTAAAAGCAGGGTTTTTTAAAGGTCCTCCATACATTGTAGGTTCATGGGCAAACGAATCAGCCAATCGTCCAGGTATGAAGGGATATTGATACCCTGGCAACCACTTTGCCAGGGGAGCAAGAACTCTCGTAAAGACCTGTGGTGCTACTGACGGGCTGAAACAGTGCTCTGAATTGGAATACTTTGTTTTGGTACACAAACCTCAAAAACTTTCTTGATGCCGGATGAATCGGGATGTGAAAATACGCGTCTTGCATACCTAGGGAGATTGCCCAATCCCCCCAACGGACGGACGCAAGAACTGACCAACCTGATTCCATCTTGAATCTTGGTTTCTTGATGAAAACATTCAGGGCACTCACATTGAGGGCTGGTTTCCATCCTCCTGTTGATTTGGGGACCACAAACAGCTGATTGTATAACCCCATCGATGTGATGCCCTCTACTACTTCTATCGCCTGTTTTATCAGAAGCGGTGGGATCTCCTTTGACAGGGCTAAAAACTTCTCTGACCTTGCAGAGTACGCGGTTAGGCGATTGGCATGTTGACTAGGGGTGGCCTCTTCTTGAAAGGTATTGAATACCCTTCCTTCAGTACTTCTACAATCCATGGTTCCGCCCCTTTGGCGCTCCAAATCTCCCAAAACAGTTGGAGCCTGGCACCCATGGGTGCATGGAGGACTGCATCTTCACTTCTTCTATGCAGGCTTAGAAGTTGATTTTTTAATGGCTCAGGAGGAGAAACGGACTCCAACCCGAGGTCTCGACTGAGAACAGTCTTCCTCCCCGAAAGGGCTGTCTCTGAAGGGGAGAGGTTGATATGAAAGAAAAGTGGATCAATCTCTAGGGTGCCTGGTGGACTGGGCTAGAAGGTCCTGTGTTGATTTCTTCTGGAGTTCAAGAGTAATCTCATTCACCATTGCTTGAGGAAAAAGGTGATGGCAATAGAGGGGTGAGAAAAGAGGAACTGACTTCTGAGAGGCAGTAACACTCTTGGAGGTGAAGGAACACCAGAGCTCTCTTTTCTTTAAAATTCCCATAGAGAAGAGGTAGACCAATTCCTGAGAATCTAATGGCTCTGTCAGAGCAATAACAGATAACGCTGAGCCAATAAGCAGAACAATCTTCGGAGAGTGGGGAAAAGTCCTGTATCTTCTTGGCCAGGGCTCCAACTGACCAGTCAAGGAAGCAAAGCACTTCTAAGGTCTTGAAGAGATACTTTAACAACTGATCAATTTCCGTCTCGGAAAACATCACTTTAGCAGCAGCAAAAGCGGATCTGCATGCAGAGTCTATCAGCACAGAGAAGTCACCCTGGGAGGAGGCAGCCACTCCCAGAGAGGGAGCTTCTCTGGTAGAATAAAACTGGTAATGCCTCTTAGACAGGTACAAAGGAGGAATGCAGAAAGAGAATTTCCCTTGAATCCTCTTCTCCGAAAGCCAAAGGTCTACATCTTCCAGAGTCGTCCTGGCAGACAAAGATAAAACCATCTTCAGGAGTCGGAAGTACTCAGACGGGTTATTCATTAAAAAGACTGACTGTGGCGCCACAGGAGCCACGAGAGAGTAGTAGTCCCGACATGCCACGAGAAAATACTTTAGGAGGGCAACACATGCCGACGGAGAAGAATCTTGCATTCAACTCCTCATCTTCTGATGACAACAGAAAAGCCGAAGGGTCCGAGGGAGTCTTTGATGGAAGAGGTTTCTTCAACAGATCTAAAATGCTATTCAGCTAGCACAGAATTGGTTCTAACGAAGGGTTTAACTCCTTGTTTGCAATTGAAGAGACTTGATGAGAGAGAGTTGGTGCCAAGCGGACAGTTGGAGCCAGGTGCCTGGCTGACGGGCGCTCATAGAATAACAGACTGAATATTCAGGAGCCAAACGATGCTCAGGCGCTACTGGGCGTTTGGGTGTCATTGGACCTGGGCAACAGATACTGGCAGTCAAGAGACAGTTGAGTTGAAGGTAGCAGCTTGGGGCTATCCCAGAAGCTGCAAGATGCTTGTGGGCTCTGAAGTGGCTCTTCAGGCCTATTGCAGGGGATATGAGATTGTTCCCAAGCAGAAGAAAGCCTCGAATCTGGGCTAGAAGTTCCTGGGATCAAGGAGAGACGGTGGACGTCTGAGATGTCTCTCCAGTGGCCTTCTGTCGCAGCCTGGGATGCAATAGGCTTGTCTGAGGGGGCGACTACCCATGAAAAGCTCCCACCAACCTCCCTTGGGCCTCCAATATACCTCCTCCCAGGTATAGGGGAGTCCAGCAGTGACCTTCACCTAGGAGAGTCAGTGGGATGGGTGGCCACTTTCTCCACAATCACTTCACTGGTACTTTTATCACTGAATTTATTCATCAAGAAGTGCGCTGATTCATCTAGGTGTGTCACTGTACTTATCACAGACCAAATTTCTCGTCAAATTTGCTCTCGACTGGCGAAGCGATCTGGTTCAGGGGCACGGGAGCCAGGTGAGGGAGGAGCAGGAGGGCTTCGCACAGACACATTAGAAACAGGAGAGCTAACAATGGATACATCCATGCTCAGAGGTTTGGGAGTTGAGCTACTATCTAAACCTCTACTATCGGCTGCTTTCCTCTTTCTATATCTTTCTAGCTTAGAGGAATGAGAAACTAAGTTCTTCCTCATCTTCTCATCCCAATCTACACATTACTTACATATTAGATTAATAGAACAAATGGTATGAACATCATATGAAGCTTTAGTTAACCTGGTATTGCAGCCTTTGCTGCTATACCAAAAACCTGGACAAGCTAGAATCTGACATAATCAAAAACTAGACAAAAAGTTACAACAGTTAACCCTTAAAACGCCTACTGGACGTATCATACGTCGACTAAAATTGTCTGTCGGGTGCCAAGTGGACGTACCGTACGTCGACTACAAAAACTTTCAACCTTCGGTCAACTTTGACTCAACCGAAATGGTCAAAAACGCAATTGTAAGCTGAAACTCTTACATTCTAGTAATATTCAATCATGTACCTTCATTTTGCAACAAATTGGAAGTCTCTAGCACAATATTTCGATTTATGGTGAATTTTTAAAAAACTTTTTCTTACGCCACAATGTAACTCGGCGAAAATTTCAGAAATTCTTTCATCATTTTGTCGTAATTTTTGCACTGTTCTATATTAGCTGTTACATAAAGTTTTATATATGAAAATGTGTGCAATTTCATGTACATTACAACAGAAAATAACTCATGGTTGTAGCTTTTATCAGTTTTGAAATATTTTCATATAAATCACGATAACTGCCAAAATTTCAACCTTTGGTCAACTTTAACTCGACCGAAATGGTAAAAAAAATGATTGTAAGCTAAAACTCTTACATTCTAGTAATATTCAATCATTTACCTTCATTTTGCAACAAATTGGAAGTCTCTAGCACAATATTTCGATTTATGGTGAATTTTTAAAAAACTTTTTCCTTACGTCCGCGCCAGAAATTCTTTAAATCACGTTGTCGTAATGTTTGCACCATTTTATATTAGTCATTACATAAAGTTTTATATATGGAAATGTGCACAATTTCATGTAGAATACAACAGAAAATAACTCATGGTTGTAGCTTTTATCAGTTTTGAAATATTTTCATATAAATCACGATAACTGCCAAAATTTCAACCTTCGGTCAACTTTAACTCGACTGAAATGGTAAAAACGCAATTATAAGCTAAAACTCTTACATTCTAGTAATATTCAATCATTTACCTTCATTTTGCAACAAACTGAAGTCTCTAGCACAATATTTCGATTTATGGTGAATTTCTGAAAAAAAAAAAAACTTTTTTCCTTATGTCTGCGCGTGGTAACTCGGCAACATCTCAGAAATTCTTTTTGTCATGTTGTCGTAATGTTTGCATCGTTTTACATTAGTCATTACATAAACTTTTATATATGAAAATGTGCGCAATTTCATGTACAATACAACAGAAGATAGCTCATGGTTGTACCTTTTATGTTTTGAAATATTTTCACATAAATCACGATAACTGCCAAAATTTCAACCTTCAGTCAACTTTAACTCGACCGAAATGGTAAAAAACAAAATGCAATTGTAAGCTAAAACTCTTACATTCTAGTAATATTCAATCGTTTACCTTCATTTTGCAATAAATTGGAAGTCTCTAGCACAATATTTTGATTTATGGTGAATTTTTAAAAAAACATTTTCCTTACGTCTGCATGGTAACTCAGCCGAACATCTCAGAAATTCTTTCGTCTCGTTGTCGTAATATTTGCACCGTTTTATATTATTCGTTACATAAAGTTTTATATATGAAAATATGCGCAATTTCATGTACAATACAACAGAAAATAACTCATGGTTGTAGCTTTTTATCAGTTTTGAAATATTTTCATATAAATCACGATAAATAGAAAAATTCAACTTTTGGTCAACTTTAACTCGACCGAAATGGTTGAAAACTGCAATTGTAAGCTAAAACACTTACAGTCTAGTAATATTCAATCAATTAGCTTCATTTTTTCAACAAACGGGAAGTCTCTAGCACAATATTTCGATTTATGGTGAATTTTTGAAAAAACATTTTTACATCCGAGCTGCTACTTAATTCATGCATCATTTTGTGATAATATTTTCTCTGTGTTGCTTTGATCATTTTACAATTTGTTATATACCAAAATCATCGCAATTTAGTGTACAATACAACTAAAAAAATTAACTCATTAGCTTTAACCATTGTGCTTACAGCACGATTTGTATACAATTATATAAGTTTTTTTTTGCTGTCATATATTCCAATATTTATATATGATAATGATATTTTTTCATTTCTGATGGTTGCATACTAAACTTTAGGCAATGACAAAAAAGGAGCCAAAAATGAACTCTTAATCTTAAAAACTAAGAGTGCTGTGATTTTTGAAAAAACTTTTTTCCACTTCGCGCTAACTCACCAAACGCCGGCATACGGGGAGACATTTTTGTAAATAGAGGCTCGGCGTTTATGGGTTAATATCCACTGTGAAAATATTCCCAGAGAAAACTAAGGAAATAAATAGCCTAACAGTGATTCTCAAAAGGAACTACCGAACTATTCAAAAACATCAACTGGCAAATCTCACTAATCAAATTCAGACAGTAGTCAAAATCGGTTATAAAAAGTTATAATCAGTTGTTAAACAACAAAAACTAGTACCGAGCAAACAATTCAGAATACTTCACCGAAACGGGAAGCTAACAAGACGATTTCAAAAAACAAGCTGCGTTCCTACAACTGTGTGAGCTCTAGGATGGCTGAAAAAAACTGAAACACTTTTCAAGGGTTGTTCCTCACAAATCATTTATAACTAACTCTCCTTCCCAGAAAGTGGGAGGGGCCTAGTCACCGACTTGGACAGAAGTAGAATACTGCTGCCAACTTAGAAAATTCAAGCTGCCATCAAGTAGAAAAGAACAGCGATGTAATTACTGGGTACGTTACTGAAATAAAAACTTTTTTTTTTGAGCAGGCTGACATGTCTCACTTAACAGTTTTGTTTTACATCATTTTACTACAATACAGTATTTACCTTATTTGTCTTTTTGTTCCTATTTTATACTTTATTCTTGACTTGTCAATTTCTTTTTTTGTACTTGAGCTTGTGGTATTCATTTATTCCGTTTAAGTTTCCAGCTTTGCTTGTCATAAAAAGGGTAACAAAAAATTATTTTAACGTAAATAAGCAACAAACTGAAACTTCCTTATGGAATACTGAAAAATCAGTAATGTGCCTAGACAGAGATCAACACAGAAAATCCAACATTACACCTGTAAATACTAAATAAATAAATAACACAAATCCTCCACTGCAAGGTGAAAAGGACATACTATAAAATATTCATGCATGTTATTACAAATCATCTTCTTGATCCCAACTGCTATCCCTAGGTCACTGGGTCGGTTGTCTGATGCATTTTTCCAACTACTTCTATTGAAAGCCTCTAAATCCAGTAGAACCTTCTCCAATCCTTCTTCACTTTATCAAATCAGCAAATCTGCCACCCTCTTGACTTTCAACCTGCAACAGATTCCACCAAAGCCCTCTTCACTCCCTTCCTCTTACTCATCCTTACCACATGGCCATACCATCTCAATCTTGCCTCTTATAACTATGCAGCAACCTTTACAATCCCAGCACAACTCATGATTTCTTCAACCTCATGCAGCAAGACCTCCCAAAGCCACCTTAGCATCCTCATTGTGTTTGCTCCAGCTTCTGTTCTTCCTTCTTAATGCCCATGTTTCTGAACCATACACCATCACTCTGATTATGGCAACAGACCTTTATTTTCAGTTTATTTTACATTATTTTGTCACACACTACCCCTGGCACCTCGCTCCATTCCCCCAAGCTGCTTTTATCCTGCTTTCAACCTCAGTTTTACACACTCCCTCCTGGCTTAAAGGAGATCCACAGTATTTGAAATTCTCTACCTATTTTAAGTTTAGGCCTCTTCTACCTTGTGAAAATAACCTATCCCCTCCCTGCCTGCTGGACACCATTACCTCACTTTCACCTACATTTCCCTCAGACCACCCCATTCAAGAGATTCCTGCCACTCCCGTACTCTTCTTCATAATTCTCCTTAGGTCTCTGTCATAATCTCTAGATCATCTTCATATAGCAATCCTTTTGTTAGTTATTACAAATGTCTAGTGACAAAATGATGACCAGAAAGCACCATGCAATGGGTCAACTCATTACTCTAGCCACCATAAATGACAAAATCAGCATCTCACGCACCTGTAAATTATGGTCAGCAGATGCAGGTCACAATTTTTTTATTTAGAATCAATTTCTGAAACAACATTACGTCAAGCTACACTACTTACCTGAGCTGATATGAATTTTTTGAGATTTTCTCCACTCAAATCAACACCTTGTATAACACAGCACACAACATATGGGCGAACATCTTTGACCTCTGATGATACTTGCACAACAGGTCCTGTATCTTTTATAGTTAAAACATGAATTTCATTACACAGTTCATCCATCTGCAAAGAAAAAGTTCAAGATAACTTATAATACATACAGTATAGAGCACTTTGATACTTCATCTTGGAAGAAAACTTCCAACATCCTCTTGCAAGCATAATTTACTGCTTTATTTCCAAACACTCAACATAATTCTCATAAAATTCATTAATAAGAGCTGTCAACCTACAAAATTAAGCGGTAGATTAATGATAAATACAACATGAGATGTCACATTTAATAACTGGCAATAGAACATTAAAAAAAAAGAAAATTAGCTTCTGAGATTTTACAAGTCTGAAAAGCTGCAGAATTGTTATTCTTCAAACCAAAGTGATCATTTTTCAAAATGAGAGCTCAGCCAGTTCTGTTAAAATGATAATCAATACAAGTCCCATACACAAAAAATATACAATATGCCTATAATTTTCTTCTTCTTAAACCTAGAGCTGTAAATCTGCTTAAAAAGAAATCACAGTCACTTTTCCTCAAGATGGTAGCCAGTAACAGCAGGGGCAAACTATTTAGTACCCATTCCAAGACAAAACCATTTTTTTTTTAATTTAAAAATTCCCAGTACTGTAGTTTTCCATTTCCATTCACGATTTTTTTTCATTAAAAACTTCCCAGTCGTTTTTTATTTCCATCAAAAAAATCTGCAGTAATTTCCTTTAAGAGGGTAACCATTTTTTGTGTGTAACAATGACTTCCTATGGGTAACAAACTCTGCGTTTAGAATTGCCATTACCAGCCTCTCTCGCTTATGGCCTCTATCAGAACATAAATACCTTGGTGAAATCTCCATGATGGTATATACAATCCCTAGGGTCAAACTAGCCCTGTTGACCCCTCTCTTGTATTACCATTATTTTTATGATAAGAACTCATTAATTATTCACAATATGCAAATTCATACGTAACAAGCCAAAGTAACAAAATTTTTTTAAAGTATTTTTCCCAGATATACAAACTAGAGCCTTATACAGCATGTAGGAGTAATGCTCTGGTCAAGTTGGAATTGGTCAGTTAACTGGTGGTTAAAGGGGTGAATAAAGAAATAACCTCACCAAACACTTCCCTTCGTCTTCAGGGACAAAGCAGTGGCTGAGGGGGTTAATATGATAAATGGATCTTCTTTGTTAACCTAGGAGAAATATGAATTACTTTGAAAAGGTATTTGTTCTTATGGAAACACAAACCATCACCTTATATGAAGGAAACTTACTTCTAAGGTGGGGGATCATCTCTCAACTTGCAAAAAGTTGAAAACCCACACGGAAATTTCATGTTCAAGGTTACAATTGTGAGTAAGGAAGTGATGATTTCTCTAACCCTCTATTTGGTCTGGAATATGGTGGAGAGTAATATAGCCATGAGCTGAGCAAATGTGTTTGAATTCTTACTACGGTAAGGAAATGGTCAAGGAACCAAGTACAACCCTAGCAAGAGTTACACATGTTCAAGGGCAGCTAGGTTATATCAGTCTGACACAATTACTGGGTTTATATATAGCTCTACCATCCCACCCCCTTGTTAAAAGGAAGAATGGAGGGAATCACACCTTATCCACCAAAGCTTTTAGATTGGTTACTTTAATGAGCAGCCACCTGAATGCATACCTGGTCCAGCATGTACCCAGGCCAAGCTGCTGCCTTGCACAGAGAGGCAGCAGGAAGACTGGATAGAAATCTGTCATTCTACCAATCAACCCAACTTTTGCCCTCAGGGCACCTTTTCTGTCTGCAAGGAGCTGGGTGATTACACAACCTGTTGAGCAGCCAGCCACCACATGTCCCAGGGAAAAGGAGTTTGGAAACCTATGGAAGACATCCTTCAGCCTGAATATGGTAAAGGTGGTCAGATGCTTCCTATACCTAGCCTCATTACCTATGTTACTGAAAAGTTACTCTGAAATTCCAGGGATGGTTCCATACTCTCTGATTTTATGAGTTTTCACCTGAACTGAACAACTGTCTACTTGCCAGACATGTCAAAAGCTTGTCTGATATACCATAAAGCCAGAAAGAAAATGACAAATTTTTAAAGTAATTATGTCAGATATATACTTAGCTGATTGGCACCCTAAGTATGTACAAAACTTTATTTTATCATAAAAATATCATTTTTGGCAACTTACCCGGATATATACTTAGCTGATTGGCACCCTTGGAGGAGGGCAAGAGACAGCTAATAACTAAAAAACGGGAAACAACATATGTTGTAGGATATACAAAAAAACCATGGTCCTTACCTGATTGGGCAGAAGACTTCATGGATACTGTCTATGAGTCTGCTTGCCTCAAGAGCTTCAGCGAGGAAGTGACCTATGACTGACAGCCCTTCTGGATCGTGTCAATGGGGGAAGAACCACTTACATGACAGAGCCTGATATGGATCGTGTCAATGGGGATTAACCCACTTACATGACAGAGCCCTCTACCTGAATCATATCAATGGGGGCTATCCCTCTTACATGACAGAGCTAGGTAATAATAAAATACTACAAGGAGCTAATAACCAAACCCGACCACCTGACCAAGCCTAACCTTGTTAGAGATACGAGATGAAAGAGAGGCTATCTCCAACACTCTCTTCCAACCGACCATAAAAACACAACCACGCATTAAAAGAACAACTAACTTAGTTAGACTAAAAAGGATTAGCTTCAGCTCCTTGACCCAGCACCGAATCCGCGGATACGTAAGCTCCTAGAGAGAAGCACTTCTCATACGTAACGCGAACATCTCTCAAATAATGAGAAGCGAACAGCGAGTTACATCTCCAGTACGTAGAGTCCACAATAAACTGGAGGGACCAAGACTTGTGAAAAGCCAGAGAAGTAGCTATGGCTCTCACCTCATGAGCATTCACTCTCAGGAGCTGTAAGTGCTCG
Source organism: Macrobrachium rosenbergii (assembly GCF_040412425.1). Classification (NCBI taxonomy): domain Eukaryota; kingdom Metazoa; phylum Arthropoda; class Malacostraca; order Decapoda; family Palaemonidae; genus Macrobrachium; species Macrobrachium rosenbergii. Next base: position 31,268,353 of record NC_089747.1, read on the forward strand.
TCCTTGCAAGAAAGATGCGCCTTCTTGATAACATCTCTAATGAAGAAAGCCTGGGCGTTCTTAGAAATAGTTCTTGAAGGATCCCTTACTGAGCACCAAAGACTTTCAGTATTGCCCTGAGTTGTTTCTTTCTCTCCAGATAACATCTTAGGCTTCTTACTGGACAGAGAGTGTGCTCCAACTCTTGTCCTGATATAGTGGAGAGTCCTTTGACCTCAAAACTCCTAGGCCAAGGTTTGGAAGGGTTCTCATTCTTTGCTAAGAAGAGGGGCTAAAAGGAGCAGATTGCAGAGTCCTTTTTAAAGCCGACAGAACCTTCCACAGCCTGTAATTCGCTCAATCTTTTAGCAGATGCAAGAGCAAAAAGAAACAACGATTTCCTGGTTAGATCCCTGAAAGAGGCAGATCAAGGAGGCTCAAATTTATCGGACATTAAGAATTTTAAGACCACGTCCAAATTCCAGCTGGGAGGTCTAGGGGACTTGTTTTTAGACGTTTCGAATGACCTTATAAGGTCGTGAAGGTCCTTATTTTCAGAGATGTTAAGACCTCTGTGTCTAAAAACTGAGGAAAGCATGCTTCTATATCCCTTGATGGTGGAAACCGCCAGATTACACTGTTCCCTTAGATAAATAAGGAAATCCGCGATATCCATTACAGAGGTACTGGAAGAGGACACTTTCTGAGCTCTGCACCATCTCCTAAAGACTTCCCACTTCGACTGGTAGAGGCGCAAGGTAGAGGATCTTCTGGCTCTGGCGATGGCCTTAAGCCTTGCTAAAAAATCCCTTCGCTCTAACCAGTCCTTCGACAGTCTGAAGGCAGTTAGGTTGAGAGCGGGGAGGTTCTTGTGATATCTGTCGAAGTGGGGCTGTTTGAGAAGATCGCTCCTGAGAGGGAGCGACCTGGGAAAGTCTATCATCCATTCCAGTACCTCTGTGAACCAGTCTCGAGATGGCCAAAAGGGAGCGATCAGGGTGAGTTTGGTGCCCTTTGAGGAAGCGAACTTTCTTATCACCTCCCCTAGAATCTTGAACGGGGGAAAGGCATACCCGTCTAGACCTTCCCAATTTAGGAGAAGGCCGTCTATCGCTACTGCTCTGGGGTCCGAGATCGGGAGCAGTAGTTCTCCAATCTCTTGTTCCAATGTGTGGCGAAGAGGTCGATATTGGGTCTCCCCCAAAGGAACCACAGCCTTTCGCAAATCTCTGGATGTAGAGACCATTCCGTGGGAAGCACCTGGTCTTTCCTGCTGAGCAGGTCCGCTCTCACATTCCTTTCTCCTGAACAGACCTGGTGAGGAGAATGATGTTCTTCTCCTCCGCCCACATCAGAAGGCTCCTTGCTGCGACGTAAAGGGAGAAGGAGTGAGTCCCCTCCTTGCTTTCTGATATAAGCCAGGGCTGTGGTGTTGTCGGAATTTACAAGCACTACCGACCCCTTGACTAGCCGTTCGAAGCGGACAAGTGCTAGATGTATGGCTACTAGTTCCTTCTTGTTGATGTGCCAGGACCTCTGTTCTGCTTCCCAGGTGCCTGACACTTCTTCCGAGCCTAGTGTTGCTCCCCAACCCGACTCCGATCGTCTGAAAACAACACTAGGCGAGGGTTCGGCGGTTGAAGAGGGATTCCTCGACCCAGTTTCTGGGAGTCTAACCACCAACGGAGATGTTCTTTTACTTGGTCCGAAATCAGAAAGGAGTCTGACAACTCTTGGGACTTCGATCCCAAGATTCTGTTCAGGAAGAACTGCAGAGGTCTTAGGTGAAGCCTTCCTAGAGAAAAGAACTGTTCCAGCAAGGAAATGGTCCCCAGCAGACTCATCCATTCCCTCGCAGAACATCTGTCTTTCTCTAGAAAGTCTGTCACCTTTTGTAGGCAGCGTTCCCTTCTTTCCAGGGATGGAAACACTTGAAAACCCTGAGAATCCATCAGAATCCCCAGGTAGACAATTTTCTGCTGAGGAATCATCTGGGACTTCTCGAGGTTTACTAGAAGTCCTAGAGACTGTACCAGTCTTAAGGTGCGAGATAGGTCCTCCAGACAACGGTTTCTCGAATTGGCCACGAATCAGCCAATTGTCGAGATACAAGGAAATCCTTACCCCTTCTAAATGTAACCAATGAGCCACATTCTTGAGAATGGTCGTGAACACTTGGGGGGGCTGTAGAAAGTCCGAAGCACAGAGCCCTGAACTGGAAGGTTCTTCCATTTACCATGAACCTTAGGAACTTCCTGGAGGAGGGATGGATGGGTGCGTGGAAGTATGCATCCTGAAGGTCCAGGGACACCATCAATCTCCTTGACGAAGAGACGACAGAACAGAGGACGCCGTCTCCATCGAAACTACTTCTTGATGACATACGCGTTCAGGAGCTCACGCCCAACACCGGTCTCCAACCCCCGAAGTTTTTGGCACTAGAAAAAGCCGATTGTAAAACCCCGGGGAATGAAGATCTTGAACCGGTTCTATGGCAGCTTTTGCTAGCATTTGATCGACGGCTAGCAGAAGGGCTTGCCTTCGCACAGGATCCTTGTATCTCGCCGATAACTCCCTTGGAGTTGTTGTCAAGGGAGGTTTCGAGTTGAAGGGAATGAGGTAACCCTTCCTCAGGATAGAGAGGGACCATTCGTCCGCCCCCTTCTGTGCCCAGGCTTCGGCGAAGTTCAGAAGTCTGGCACCCACATGCGTCTGGAGGACTTGTTTCTCACTTGGACTTCCTGGCTGGGAGTCCAGAAGGTCTTGTTCTTCTTTCAGGTCTCGCCTCCTGATAGACCTGGATCCTCGAAAGGGCTCCTGAAAGGGGGCCTTCTCCTTCTTTGCAAGGGGAGCTGCAGGTCTCATCCTTTTAGAAGATTGCGCAAGCTGATCTTGAGACGCTTTCTCCGACAACGAACGAGACACTTCTTTAACCGTCTCCTGCGGGAAAAGATGGCTTGAAAGAGGAGAAACAGATTTGGAGAGAAAAGCACTGAACACGGATCTCTTCTTAAGTAAGCCAGTACCAAAAAGGGAAGCGATCTAAGCAAGACAAAACGCTGCCGAGTTCCTCCATGCTGACCAAGTCCTCTTCAAGACTCTTCTTCGCTAAGGCCCTAGAGACCAGTCCATGAAGTTAAATACTTCGAGAACACGGAAAAGGCCCTTGAGGATATGATCCAACTCACATAAACCCCAAGAAGCCTTGGCCGAATTAAGCGAGAGCCTTCTCGAAGAATCCACCAATGAGGAGAAGTCTGATCCAGCCGATGAGGGGAGAGCCAACCCCATCGGTTCCCTTGTCTCGTACCACATTCCCGCTCTGCCTGAAAGCCTGGAGGGAGGCAAGGAGAAGACTGTCTTGCCGGCATCCTTCTTCGAAGAGAGCCACTCTCCGAAGCCCTTAAGCGCCTTCTTCATCGAGATCGCCGGACGATCTCTTAACCAAGGAGGACGACTTAGAGGCCTTGGTGCTCAAAAGCATGGAGCCAGGAGAAGGAGGAGAAGCAGGCTTGAGGGATTCCCCATACTCCTGAACAAGCAAAGCTGTTAACCTCTTGTAATCCGACACACTAACGTCCTTGGGGGATTCGTCCTCCGAAAAAACTTCCAGGCCTGCAGGAGGAGAACGTTTGGAAGATGAAGGGCACTTGCCAGAAGAAGAGCGCCTAGAAGGAGAGGAGCCTTTGTCCACTGAAGAGCGTCGATCCGGGGAAAAGCGCCTGCTAGAAGACTGGCGCCTGACAGGAGAAGAGCCTCGAACGGTAGAGGAGCCCTTACTAGGAGAGGGGAGCCTACCAGAAGGGAGGGAGGCTAGGGAGGAGCTTCTACGAAACGACGAACGAGGCTTGCGTGATGAGCGTTTGACTGGAGAGAGATCATCTCCAACAGGAGAAGACCGACGACGACGAGGGCGTGAGCGCCTGGGAGGAGAGGCGCTATCAGCCGATGAAGAGCGCCTAGGAGAGAAGCGCCTGGTAGGAGGAGCGCCTGCTACTGGAGGGGCGCTTAACTGGAGAAGAGCGCTTCACAGAGGAAGGAATTCTATCAGGAGAACATAGTCCAGGCGAAGATCGCTTGCAAACTGAAGGACGCTTGCTGGGAGAAAGGTGTTTCTTGGAGGACTTGACAGGCAGAGAGACATCCTTCCTACGAGAAGAGCTCTTGGTCAAAGAGCTAGCAAGCGCAGCGAGCTGAGCCTGGAGGCCAACCAGGATCTGCTTGGTGGACTCCTGACCCCCAGAAGAAGAGGAGGGAGATCTACGAGTTCTCTTCTTAGAACGGAGAACCCTCAGGGAAGCGTTCAGGGCTGGAATCCAATGCGTCTCCTCTCGGGGCCTTCCAAGTCCTCTTCAAAGGGCGCGACTCCTCGGCCGAACTCCAACCACGCTTGGGCGAAGAGGAAGCAGAAGACGAGAAACACTTCTTCAAGATCCCTTTCCTATGGCGATCTAAGGCAGCCTGGAACGCGTCAACAGGAGCTGCCGAAGGGACGCCTGACCATTGGGAATGCTCTTCATCCCCCTTGCGGCTGTCGACATTCCTCCTCCACTGGGTCTGGGAGTTTGGAAGAGGTCTAGGCCCTAGGAGCGATCTTGGAGCTGGTCAGACGCCCCTCCACTACACTGGGGACACTACACACATCACTATCACTTTTTCCTTTCTTCTCCTCCAAAGCACGCATCTGCAACTGCATCTTGCGGATCGTGGCTTTCATGGCAGCCATCTCTGACGACGAATCCGCAGGTTCGACGAAGGGTGAAGGAGCTGAAACAACAGGAGTGACAGGCGAATCTGGAAGAGTGTTAGGTTCTACTTCTACTTCTTTAGAAAGAGACCTACTCAAGCTCCTAGAAGAAGCCTTCCTAACTCTATCCTTCTCCAGCTTGCGTACATAAGAGCTCAAAGCCTTCCATTCCAGATCAGTGAGATTCTCGCATTCAACACAAGTGTTATCAATTGAGCAATCATTCCCCCTACACCTCGAACACACAGTGTGAGGATCTACCGAAGCTTTCGGTAGTCTCACCTTACACTCAGACTTAACACACACACGAAAAACTGGTGCAACACTCTGATCAGACATTCTTACAGAAAAATCCAAAGCCAAAATCAAAATCAAACCACAAAAGCGTATGCCAAGCCAAAGATCCAATACGTCACCAAAGGTCAGTCCAAAATAATCCTCAGCAAGCGAAAAATGAAAATCTAAGCAGGAAGAACCAACAACAGATGTTGCCGGAACCAGCGACAGAGAAAATCTGATTAGAAAACGGGAATGGTTCTATTCCGCCACCCAGCGGCGGGTATGGTAGATCACCTGACCTACCTGTCGCGTGTGCCGCGAAATTTGAATTTCTGTCGGGAACGTCAGAGACTATAGCTAAGTATATATCTGACGGGTAAGTTGCATGTACAAAATGTATTTTTCCTAAATATACAAACCTGAGGTCTTTATAATAGGAATTGCCTTCAGCGCAGCTGGAGACCGGCCATTTAACTTTAAACAAGGTGGTGGAGTACGTAGCTTGTAAAGTCACCACATCGGCGCCAGGATAGTGTTTCGGCGGCGCCATTAATTAAGTCTCCGCTGAGCTTGTTTTCTTTGGTGACTTCCCATTTTCTTCAAGCTCAATTAGTCACGCCTAAAACGTGCCAGGTCACGCATTTTAATCATTTTTACTTTATGGTATTTATACGAATGTCACACATTGTGTATCACATGTTTCTTCATTCACAGGCATCAAGACTGTATCCATATTGTAGCTCTGTATGTTTTGTATTGTAATTTGTACTGCTTCACTGCATATTATTGTTTATTGTTTCAACCTCAGGTCACAGTCAATTCCATTGTCTCTCACGGCCCGGCGTCAGTCGCCGCAATATAAGCTGCCTGGATCTGTAATAAAGTAGCAGTAACTTTTACCTGCTCGTTTCTTTGACACCTTACAGTGGTGACCCCGGAGTATCCCGGAGCCATTAGCGGACTCACACGGCGACTCAGTCTTGGCTCCAGGATTTCTCCAAAACGCTCTTAGCGGCCTAAACACGCGCTGTAACCAGCGTTTGAGCGTGCTGACTCTCGCCGGGCGTACCCAACCAGCGTCACTAGCGGAACCACACGGCGCACGCAAGTGCGTGCTGACGCGAAGTACCCCACTCCAGTAAGGGGGTCAAAGGAGCGAGCATGGACACGGATATCCCCTCCTTCATGCAGTTAAACGCGGACCCCACAGGACTCGAGGTTTACCTACCTCCCATCACAGCCGCGCCCGCCCGCATCGAGGCCCTCCCGCAACTCCACACCAGCGCCCGAACACACGACGGCGGGCAACACAATCGCGGGCCGCCCCTCACCGTAAAGCTGCCGCCCGTTTACGCAGGGGAACCCATCGATGTGGCTGCGCAGGGTGGAGAGCCACTTCAGAATCGCGGACCTCACGGACGAAATCTGCTACAGGCTGACACAGTGCTCAACGCCCTTCCGGAGGACGTGTACAGAAAACTCATCTCGCGTGTACCAAACACACACCCTCACATACAGCACCACAAAAAGTTCCTCCTCGGCTTGCTCCCTGCCCATCGCCGAGCGGGCCGCCCGTGCTATCGACCTTGCCAATAATCCACGCCACGACCTCAATTCAAGAGACGCTGGGCATGGTCGAGATCTCCTGTCAATACCAGACTTGGGTGGCACAAACAAGCGGCAGGAGATAAGCTTCATACAGAAATCTACCTTCGCCAACTCCTCCCGGAGGTACGCAACCAGATCGCTCACCCCTACACCATGCCTGTCGAGGACCTCATAGAGGCGGCGCAACACCTCACAGACTCCGTCAAGGCTTCTGGCGGCTAAAACCGGCCACACAGCCGGTCAGCTCCGTCCAGCCTGAAGAGGACGAGCAGCCCGTCAACGCCATCGCCAACAGACGTCCACCGAACCACAGCAGATGGAGGTCCCGGGCTTCTGTCGCTACCACAAGTGGTTCGGAAAGGGCGCCCGAAACTGCCTGCCGCCCTGCTCGTTCAACCGTTCAAAAAGCGGGGGTGGCGGCGGCCAGGAGGACAGGCCGCCATGGCAGCCGAAGAACCCAGGGCCTCAAAAACAGTAGGTTTTACGTCCGCGACACCGTCTCCGGCAGGATGATGCTGGTCGACACAGGAGCCTTTAAATCGGTCTTCCCAGCATCCAGAGAGGACCGCAACCAGACACCAGACCCGGCCGCTTTCCTGACGGCCGCCAACGAACCCCATCCTCTCCCTACGGCACCAGGCTCCTGTCGATCTCCATCCTGGCCAGAGTTACTCCTGGGACTTCATCGTCGCGGACGTGGAACCCCACTCCTGGGGGCCGATTTTCTGGCGCACTTCGCCTGCTAGTCGGCGTGGGGCGCAAGCGCCTCGATGCCGACTCCTGCCGGTCTCTCCCGTTAACGGCGGGACCCAGACCCACCATCAGCGCCGCCGCCCCACCAGTATGCACACCTACTGTCGGAGTTCCCTGAGGTGTTTAAGCCCGAGCCGCCAAGTCCCCGGGCCCCAGCCAAACACGGCATATACCACCATATAGTGACTAAAGGGCCCCCGACTCATGCGTTCCGCAGGCTTCCCCCCCCAGCGCCTTCAGGAGGCGAAAAAGCATTCGCGAGATGGAACAGATGGGCATCTGCAGGAAAGCCTCCAGTCCATGGGCCTCCCCCTCCACATGGTGCAGAAACCGGACGGCTCCTGGAGACCCTGCGGCGACTACAGGCGGCTCAACATTGCAACAGAGCCCGACCACTACCCTCTACCCAACATGCAAGACCTCACGGCCTCCTTTCACGGGGCCAAAATATTCACTAAATTGGACCTTCTTAAATCTTATTTCCAGGTACCTGTTGCGCCAGAGGACATACCAAAGACAGCCATCATCACGCCCTTCGGTCCTATGTGTTCGCCTTCTCCACCTTCGGGCTGAGGAACGCCGGGCCACCTTCCAGCGGCTCATGGACAGCATCCTGGGGGACCTAAAATTCTGCGTCTGCTACGTCGACGACATTCTCATATTTTCCAGGTCTCACAGCGAACACCAGAGACACATCAAAGCAGTCCTCCAGCGCCTCCAAGAAAACGGCCTCGTCGTCCGTTTCGACAAGTGTACCTTCGGCGTCCAGAAAGCAGAATTCCTGGGTCACGAGGTGTCTCCGACAGGCGCCCGCCCTCTTACATCGAAAGTGGCAGCCGTAGCCAAGTTCCCGACACCCACCTCCATCAAGGCCGTCCAGGAGTTCCTTGGGATGGTAAACTTCTACAGGCGGTTCATCCCGGGATCGCGCACACCACGCCCTGACGGAAGTCCTAAAGGTCAACCAAGTCCCTGTCTTGGGGACCCAGCCAGCAGCAGGCCTTTTCCCTGACGAAGGCCGCCCTCACCAAGGCAACCGCCTTGGCACACCAGGATCCCAAGGCTCCTCCAGCTGACGACAGACGCCAGTAACGCTGCCTGCGGTGCTGTTCTGGAGCAAATCATCAACGGCGCCCCAGCCCATCGCCTTCTTCAGCAAGAAGTTCAGTCCCGCAGAGACCCGCTACAGCACCTTCGACAGGGAACTCTGCGCGATGTACCGCGCAGTTCGGCACTTCAAGTTCCTCCTGGAGGGGACGCCCTTCACAATCTTCACAGACCACCAGCCACTGGTTCACGCCTTCACGAAGCAGGGGACGCATGGTCTTCCAGACAGCAGCGCCACCTCTCAGCCATAGCCGAATTTACCTGTTCCGTCAGGTACCTCCCGGCAAGAAAAATCCCGTAGCAGACGCCCTCTCCAGAGTCGAGTTGAACGCAGTGCAGCTTGGTGTAGATTACCAGGACCTTGCCAGAGAACAGGCCGCTGACCCAGAAACCCCAGCATACCGCACCGCCATCACATCCCTCAAGTGGCGGGACGTGACCCTGCCCCCAGAGGCCCCAGCCTGCTCTGTGACATCAGCACAGGCCAGCCCCGCCTTTGGTTCCAGCCTCACGCCGCCAGGTATTCGACATCATTCACGGCCTCTCACACCCTCCGGCAGGACCACACGGCCAAACTGCTTTCAAAAGTTCGCCTGGCACGGGTGCAAAAGGACGCCACAGCCTGGGCAAAACAGTGCCTGCAGTGCCAGACCAGTAAAGTGGGTCGTCACACGCAGTCGGGGTAGGCGAGTTCCACAGCCAGGGCGCCGCCGCCACATCCACATCGACGCCGTGGGCCCTTCCCCATCAGGCGGATCCAGATACCTCCTGGCGGTGGTAGACCGTTCGACGAGGTGGCCCGCCACACCCATGCAAGAAGCCACCGCCAGCGCCGCGTGCGCTGAGGCCCTGCTCCCAGTTGGGTTAGCCGCCGCGTCCCGGACCACATCACAACCGACAGGGCCCCGCTTTCCTCTCCGAGTTGTGGTCTGCCCTGGCTCAACTGCTGGGAACCACGCACCACACCACCACAGCGTACAACCCAGCGGCCAACGGCCTGGTTGAACGATTCCACAGGTCCCAAAAAGTCATCCCTCATGGCCCGCTGCACCGCCGAGACTGGAAACATCAGCTGCCGTGGGTCCTCCTCGGGTTGAGGACCGCCCCAGAGCCGACGGCACCCCATCCGCAGCTGAACAAACCTATGGGGAACCCCTCGTGGTGCCGGGAGAGCTCGTGACGGATGAACGCCACTCCCCATCACTGCAGAGGCTCCGCGACGTGGCGGCAAGTTCGCCTTTGCAGGCGCTCATACATCGACAAAGCAACCACCTTCATGCCGCCACAGCTGTCATCCGCCACCCACGTCTTCGTCAGAGTCGGCGCCGTCCGTCCACCACTAACTAAGCCCTACAGGGGACCCTTCCGCGTGCTGGAGCGGAACAGCAAGGCGTTCCAGCTGGCACTCCCAGGCAAGAACGACTGGGTTTCCATAGACCGGCTAAAGCCCGCCTTCCTGTCGGAGAGCCCGGCAGCGACGCAGCACCCCTTCCGCCCAAACGCACTCCAGCACGCCCTCACCCCGCAGGCGCCGCCGCCCCAGGAAGGAACCGCCAAACAGCAGCCTCACAGGCGGAGGCCCTCAGTTATCTTCAAGGAGCCGCGGCACCCTTCAGCGTCCCAGCAGATACAGGGATTAGTCAGACACGTCCCTCGTCTTGGGGAGTATTTGTAAAGTCACCACATCGGCGCCAGGATAGTGTTTCGCGCGCCATTAATTAAGTCTCCGCTGAGCTTGTTTTCTTTGGTGACTTCCATTTTCTTCAAGCTCAATTAGTCACGCCTAAAACGTGCCAGGTCACGCATTTTAATCATTTTTACTTTATGGTATTTATACAAATGTCACACATTGTGTATCACATGTTTCTTCATTCACAGGCATCAAGACTGTATCCATATTGTAGCTCTGTATGTTTTGTATTGTAATTTGTACTCGTTCACTGCATATTATTGTTTATTGTTTCGACCTCAGGTCACAGTCAATTCCATTGTCTCTCACGGCCCGCGCCAGTCGGCCGCAATATAACTGCCTGGATCTGTAATAAAGTAGCAGTAACTTTTACCTGCTCGTTTCTTTGACACCTTACAAGCTAACTACTGACTATGGGTGGGAGCCTCGCCCACCAGTCGGTATACAGTGCACTTTGCCTCTTGGCCCAGGGAGCAAAATGAGGGGTGGCATGAGGTGGGTATGTAACTGTAAAGACCTCAGGTTTGTACGGTTAGGAAAAATGCAGATTACTTTAAAAATTTGTCATTTGTTCTTACACAGTATACAAACCATGTGTCTTTACAATAGGAAGACTTACTTCTTGGTGGGAGGATTCTGACTAAGCTTCTGAACTGACTGTTAGTTTGCCTCATCTGGGTTTCCTTCCTGGTTATGTAAGAGCGAAGGAAGGAGACCAGCCTCTGACATGTTGAACAGAAGTGTGAATACCTGTATGTTCAACTGTCAGACTTCTGGACCTTTCAAATTAATGTGTGTGAGTAGCCACACTGCTTCGAAAAAGGCTTGGATGAACCCAGAGTGTTGCAGACAATAAAACTAGAGATACTCAAGAGGTCTATTTATCGTCAGCCCCTCTCTCCCCTTGCTAGAGAGAGGAGAGGACTTGCTTCTATTAATCTAAGATTACAAACAGGGTGCTCAGTTATTTAGGCTCACCTGCATGACCCGCCCAAACAGCATATGATGGATGGCTGCTTGTGTCTCTCCGCGCGAGAGAGGAGATAGAGAGAAGGGAAGGAGCTAGTCCCCCACTCCCATTCACTCTTTCCCACCAAAACCTTAGGTGGGATGCAAACTGTCCACTATGGGAGCTGGGCAAGCTACACAAATTGTTGGGCAGCCACCACAGGACCAAGGGAAAAGGAGTCTCAGGGCCTGTGGGCCACATCCTGAAGGTAGAGAGACATGCAAGTACACAGCCTATGCTACTGTCTGTCTTAATACCTGTAAGACTGACAGCAGGTTCTGAAGTGCGAGGGATTGACTGATGTCCCTATCCTCATGAGGTACTTGGAATGAACTCCTGGCCACAGGTTGGATGTTGAGTACGCTCGTTTGATAACCTCAAAAGGCTAGAAAGAAGTCATGTTCTTGAACATTTCCTCTTTAGTTGACCCAGTACTAATGAAGAGTCGTCAACGCTCAGGCCTGAGATGTTGAGTCCTCTGAAGATAGTACTGTAGCACTCAAACTGGACACTGCAGTATTTTGTACAAATACTCCCAAACAGTTCCTAGATGGGACTGAATGTGACTCGAAAATCATGCTATGAGTTCTGGGACAAACTTGAGTGACAGAACCTCATCTCTTCCAGTGCCGTAATCTTCCTAGAGGCCAAGGTCTCTACAGACCAGCTGAGCCCACCTGTGAATCTGCATCACCTGTCTGGGACCCTGGCATCATTCCCATGCAGGAACGTGCAGGGGGGTAAGGCCGCCCCTGAGCACTTGACCTTCACTCTCTCTCGTTAAGTAAGGCCCGGGTCAGTAGACTGGGGTTCTATACCAGTGTTATAAGTATGTGGGACTCTGAGCACGGAAGAAGAGCCTTAACCTCCCTGGGAAAAGATTCCTGAGGCAGACGTTAGTGACCAGGGGGTCTAATTTGAGCCCTGTGCACCTCTGGTGACACAGGTGTCCGTGGAGAACAGTGCACCTCTGTTGACACGTGTATCCCTGGAATCCGTGTGCCTTTGAATCCTGTAGTCTGTGGTTCCTTGAAATCTCCTTCAATAGTTGCTGCCAATACAAGAGGGTTCGAGGAGCCCCAAGCAGTGGTGGAAGGTTCTTCACTGGCCTGGGGAAGTTGACCGGGACCGGTGTCAGAGGTATGGGTGTCCATGGAGTCCCCATGCCTCTGTGCTTTCATGGCACAGGGCTCCGAAGAGCTCCATACCACAGTTCACATGTCTGTAGACGGGACAGCAAATGAGAGATCCCTTGTCTCTTCCGAGGCTTCAAGAATTTTCCAGGAGTTTTGGGAGATGTTTCTACCAATGACCATGGAAGTGGCATGATGGAACAGTACACTGACAGCTTCTGTTGTGCTGATCCATCGTTGGGAGGCTCCGAAGACTGGGAAATCTTGTGTAATGTCTGGGTGTGGGGGACAAATCCCTGTCACCTGATATTGCTGATGAGCTTATTTGCCATACGTTCCGATTCCCCGGAATGAACCTGGCTAACACGGGTATGTAGCCACCCACTCGTAAACTTGGACCATCAACATGTAGAGTTGAAGGGAAGCCAGTTCCCCCCACCTTCTTTGTTGACAGAAGTTACTCTCATGGTGACGGGGGTTACTGACACTCACCCGTACCACAGAGTAGCTTACCAAGATTCTGAGCCTCTCAAAGAGCTAAGGAAACTGTCCTCAGTTTCAGGATGTTGATGTGGAGGTGTTTGCTGTTCCAGTTCCGCTCACCTGAAAGTAGCAAATCTTTCAGGTGTGTGCCTCTTCCCTCGGTTGATGCCTTTGAGAACAGAGGCCTGACAGGAGGGGGAGTGTGAAGAAACACTCCAGCGAGGTTCCTGTCATCTAGCCACTATGCTAGTCCCTGATTTCCTTCCTCCCTGCAGGGAAAGAAAAGGAATAGGGAGCCCCTTATCAGAAATAGAACTCCTGTATTCTCCACTGAAGGGAACAAAGGTTAAGCCACTCCTGAAATCATCAAAATTCTCTAAGGCGACAGGTGAGCAGGGATGACTTGTCACTATTGAGATGGTTGTTCCTTAGGCAGGAAAACTGAGCTCCTCTCCGAACCTGCTGATATGGGACTGAGACTGTAACACCAGCATGTCAGGATACTTGAGTTCTCTGCTGGCGTGTGAGAACAAGCCTCTCAAACTCGTAGCTCTTCCTATCCGACTCATGCCTCCCAGTATAACCCCAGGAGGTTGGGGGGATAGGAGAGAGGGATTGGGCACTCTTCCAGTCTTGTCGGAGATATCGGCAGGAGAGGAAAGCCATGGATGATTGCCAACCCACAGTGGCGATGGTTGCACGGGTCTAGGAGAGAACCTTCGATCACGCGAACACAGCGAGGCGCTGTCCCAAGGAGAGCATAGAGGTTCATGCAAATGTAAGCAAAGGCTCTCATCAGGCAAGCGGGGTCAATCACACAAACGTGAACGAGAGCTGGCCAGCAGAGAGTGTGCAACTTGGGCTGTCCTCTCGACATGCTCCAGTCTTCTTGGAGGTCTTGGCCTCCAGGCAAGAAGAAGGGTGCATGGGGGACCTCCTTGATGCTTCTCTCAGTGCTTGGACCCTCGAGTCGGGAGCACCTGAATGGGACCCTGGCCGAGTACTCAGAGCAGTACCGGTAGGGGGAGCAGAAGCATCTGCATGCTTCGACGCCTTCTCTCATTCTGTCCCTGAATCAGACTGGGGAGTGGAGTCTCCAGAGCTGGTTTGGGATGCTCGAAGTTTCAACGAAACCCGAGTGCCCAAAGAGGATCAATCCTGCTTGGAGGCTCGAGCACTCGAAGCCCCCAAACAATGTCCAGAACGATTATTGGGTGTGCCTTCCTACCTGAGTGTCCAAAGAGACACGGGAAGAGGTAGGTACAGCACCAGTCTTGGAAGAAGACTTCCCAGAACTGGTTTCGAGTGCACAGGTCTCGGAGACTCAGGCACTCGAGGCCCCCGAGACACAAGACCTCGGCGAGGTCCGTGACATGGCCCAAGAGTCTGGAGACTGGGGAGAGCCAACAAGAGATCCCTCTGCCTCCCCTGTGGAAAGCAGCACTCTCTTAGAAGCCGCGAGGCAGAACTTCCTCAGGGGGGAGGGGAAGCAACCTTCTTTCACTGTCAAGCATCAGAAGAAAAAGGAGAGGAAGCGGAAGCAGACGAAGACAAAGATGACACCTTACAACTCCTCTAGAAAAACTCCAGAGTCACCTGTGTTCTCTCCACCACTTGAGTATACGACTGGTTTGGTCTGCAGATCAAATCCAGAGTATATTCTTCTGTGATTGGGAAAGGCTGGAAGTGTAAACATTTCCAAACTCCGAGGGTAAGAGAACAGGTGAGAGAGTCTAGCACCCTTACTGTACCTGCAAGAAATCAAGGGCCCTGCGGGCGAATAAGGCCATGGACAATTGTCAATTCAGTTGATGACGGCCAAAGAGGTCTGGGAGAGTGAACGTATTTACGCAAACATGAATGGAGCTATTCCTCGGTGAGCCTGTCCGTTCCTGCGAATGTGAACGATGGCTGTCACAGGAAGCGTGATCGCTCACACAGTCATGGACTCGGCTAACCTGACAATGTGCTATACAGTCTTCTTTGAAGTCATTCAGTCTCTTCCCAAGATCACTGAGCTGAGAGATCAGGCACACAATCTGAGTGGGTCCTCTGTCGACGGGGGTGACTGTGTCCTGAGGAAAAGTACCCTCTCCCTTCAGGTTGCGGTACCCTCAGCCTATCTCTTGGCAAGAGAGAGGTCTTGACACAACTTCAGACCCTCTCTCATTGAGAGAGGCCTCGCACCTTTCCTGTAACTGCTAGAAGCCAAAGCCCCAACAGGAGCAAAGGGCCAAGAGAGATCGTCAGAATGATGACTGCACGGGTATAGGTGAGTGAACCCACTCAAGCGAACGTGGGCACCCCGGGAAAGGTGCTTGGGCCCTCTCAATGAGAGAGGGTCCGAGGTTCTATCAAGGCCTCTCTCTTGCCAAGAGATAGGCTGAGGGTACTGCAACCTGAAGGGAGAGGGTACTTTTCCTCAGGACACAGTCACCCCAGTCAACAGAGGACCTACTCAAAGATTGTGTGGCTGATCTCTCAGCTCAATGACCGACTTCGAAGAAGACTATATAGCACTTTGTCTAGTTAGCCGAGTCCACGCCTGTGTGTGAAAGATCGCGCTTCCCATGACAGCTGTCATTCACATTTGCAGTAACAGACTGGCTCACCCGGGGATAGCTACGTTCATGTTTGTGTAAATATGTTTGCTCTCCCAGACCTCTATGGCCACCATCAACTGAAATGATGATCACCCACAGCCTTACTTGCCTGCAGGGTCCTTGATTTCCTACAGGTATAGTATGGGTGCTAGACTCTTTCATCTATTCTCTTATCCCTTGGAGTTTGAAAACATCTCAAAGGTGAACAGGTTCACACAAACATGCGCAGAAGCTATCAGGCATGAACTTGGGCTGTCTTCAAGACGTTGTCCCATCTTCTTCGAGGCCCTGGCCTCTTCACGTGAAGAAGATTGTGCGGGGAACCCCTTGGCAGCTTCTCCAGGTGCAAGTAGGCTGCACCGGTACAGGACCCTGGCCACTTACTCGGGAGAGTACTGGCAGAGGGTGAGGCAGTACTGGCAGGGGGTGAGGCAGTACTTGCACACTTGTGCACTGACTCTCTCACTGTTGGTGTCATGGAGATTCGTCAGTTGTAGAGGAGCCTACACCAGCCCGTGGAACTCCCTGATACTGGCAAAGGTAACTCGGTGTTTCTAAGAAACCCAAGTACCTGGGGTGACGCAGGTCTCCTTGGAAGACCGCACACCTAAAGTTCCTGAATCATAAATATATTGAGCACCAGTTGCTTCTACTACCCGAGAATTTAAGGAATCTCGAGCAGAGGTGGGTTCTATACCAGCCCTCAGAGTGATTCATGGCACCGGTAAAGGGTAGCTTCAGGTTTCAGAGAAACCCGATTACCTAAGGTGAAGCGAGTCCCGCTTGAGACTTGGGCACCGGAAGCTCCCGAGTCATGATTAGATCGATCGTCAGTTGCTTTCTCTGACCGAGTGTCTGAAGAAGTCGAATAGAAAAAGGATTATACCAGTCCAAGGAAGTGTCTCCACGATACTATACTAGTAAAGTTTAACTCAGGGTTTCAAGGAAGCTTGAGTACCCACAGTAACGCGAGTCCCATTTGAGACTCCAGGTGTGCGAGTCTCAAATGGGACTCAAATTGGTACTCAACTTCCTTGAAACCCTGAGTTAAATTCCACTACTAACATCATGGAATATTTTCCTGGACTGGTATAATCATCTATTCAACTTCTTCAGACACTCGAGACAAAAGGCTTGAAAATCAAACTTGGGAGCTTCAGGTGCCCACAGTGACGCGAGTCCCATTTGAGACTCGCACAACCTGGAGCTCCCAACTCACAACTAGATCGATCATCAATTGCTTTCTCTATTCGAGTCTGAGGAAACTCAAGCAGAGGAAGGATATACCAGTCCATGGAGATATCTCCACTATACTAGTAAAGGTAACTCGGGGTTTCGAGGAAACCCAAGTACCCACAGTGACGCGAGTCCCATTCGAGACTCATGCACCTGGAGCTCCCAGTTCATGAACAGATCTTATCAATTGCTCTCTCTACTTGAGTGTCCGAGGAAACTTGAGCTGAAGAAGGATTATACCAGTCCGTGGAAGTAACTCCACGATACTGGTAAAATTATTTTCTGGATCGGGTCCCGTGTCACCTGGTGAAAAAGTCCATTCAGCACTTATTTCTAGGTAATTCCGTTGCTAGATACCAGAGAAAGCTAAATGAAATGCTGGAGTTACTACCCCCAGAGCGAGCTCCATCAGATGGAGTCGTGTATGGAAAAGGGTGAACTACAAAAACACTGAACCTTATCCTATAGAGATCCCAAAGTCAAAAGTCCCACAGGGAGGTGCCGTTACAAACCCATGCACCACTCGCGGACAGCACAAAACACTGCTAGCCGCATTCCATTTCAGCAAGCACCCACGGTCACACGTTTTTTCGTTGTGCTTTTAATCTTGTGCCTTTTTGCATCATTATGGCTTCCTCACAAGGTCTTTCGTCACCTAAGTTGAGTACCAGTATTTCGTTTTTTAGTTGAGGCGATTGAGGCTCCTTATTTCCCTTTAGTTTAATAATTAAAGGGATTTATAACGCCCGTCTCGATCTCCTCTCGCGGCCTCACGTGACCTCCATGCGTGGTTCATGATCTTGGGTCGCCCTGTTTTTCGATCTTTCTCACGGTTCCTCTTCGTGTTTAGGATAATTTTCCTTTTCATGAGGTCTAATTAGTGATTTTGATTGATTAACGTTTGTCTCCCTTTGCTTCGAGATGAGGGCTGGTGTTTAGGCGTCGGGCTTCCCCCTCGAGCCTATTCGCCTTTTATCATTCATTATCATGCCTTATTTTTGCCCTTCTCTTCTCTTAGCTTCTGGGAATTTTATTTACGTTAGTACTTTTAAGTTTTTTTGTTTTATCTTTAACCCAGTGTTCGGATGCATTTGATATTTGATGATTATTATGGATATTTCTTTTGTTACGAGGCGGCCATTTCCCTTCACGTCCACATCGTGTTGGGTATGGTCCTCCTCTTGTTTTGTTTTGTTATGTTTTTATTTTATCCTTTTATATGGGTTGGTTGTTAGCTTTGGATTTCATTTTTGGGGCGTTAGGCTATTGCCCCCCCTTTTTCCCATGAAAAAAGGGGGGGGGGTCGTTCATTCTTTTCGTTCACATGCCCTTCATAAGGTTTTGTGTTCGTATTTTCCAATGCGGCGCTTTCCTTAAGTTTTACTAGGGTCTTCTCCTTTTATGTTCCCTTCCCCTGTTTTGGCTTTTGCGTAGGCTAATAAGCCTCTCGTTTAAGCTGAAATAGCGAGGGATCTCATGTTGCTTCCCTCTCCCTGTTTCGGCTTTTCGCGTAGGCTAATGAGCCTCTTGGTTAAGCTGGGATAGCGAGGGGCTTCATGTAGCCTACCCTAGTTTGGTCTTTACTTAAGGTTAGTTTCCAGTTTTTGGTTATGTCGACCCACCCTTTCCCCCTCCTCCTCCCGAGTGCTCTCTCTTCCCTTGATTTGTTTTCATCTTGTTAACTTATCAAGGTTTAGTTGGAGCATTCCTTCCTTTTAGCCTATAGCTTATGCCCCCTTCCTCTGCATTGTTTGGCCTCTCCTTGGTACGGTCCGTGACTTTACCAATTTACTCTCCCTCCTGGGACTGTTGGTGGCCGGGAGGGCTTCCCCTCTCCCTGTCCACCATCTTTGGCCATCCTTATCTCCCTGTCCCCCTCCCCCATGGAGGTTGTTCCTGTTCCTCTCCTGCTTCTCGCGTTTGCTGGGTAACGACTCAGTCAGCGAGTGGGCGGGAGAGGACACGAACGCCCGGATTGTGCATTCCCACTCTCTGGTCGTTCATTTTCGGTTCTTCCTCCGGGGTTTTCATTCCTCCCCTTCATACGTCTTCTCCGGCGTGTCGTTTAATTTGGCGACACTCCGGTTCAGTCCCTTCTTCGTTGCCAGTTAGAGCTTTCCGCCTGACTGTCTTCGTGTTGGGCTTTTGACGTTCCCCTGCCCTTAGCTAACTACTGTCTACTATCGGGCGCATTCCTTGCTTCCCGCTCCGGCGGTTCTAGCGTTTATCGGTCTTCCGTTATCGCTAGTTTCATATTATTTTTAGTTGCCGGGAATGCGCTTTCTCCGGACAGTTTAACCTTCCCATTTCATTTTGTATCCGTCACTTACTTTAAGGCATGTTTCTCCGGCTAGTTCCGGTAAATTTATTTTGTTTTATTTATTATTTTATTATTTATTTTGTTTTGTTTGTATGAGATTTTTACCGGTTACCTCCCGGATCATTCCGGCTGGTTTCACGGCTTTGTTTAATACCGTGTTGCTCCGGCACACTACTCCGGCACCTTACACAGTGTACTCATAATCTCATACTCTTACAGGTGGTACGCTGCCAAGAAGAAGGGTGCTCCGCAGCCCTCCATCAGGCCAGCGCCACGGTTTGTCGGTCTCACTCCGGATGTGCGGTCCACGTAGGGGATCTTATTGTTTGGCACCCTGACGGATGTGATGTTTGCTACGCTCTTTATGAGCAGGCTATCGATGATTCGGTAGGTGATCATGCATCTTTCCTTCTTAGCCAACTATAATGTTTACATATTACCGATTCCCCCGCCTTGATGGCCCGCAATAATGTTTTTCTTCCGGCAGGCTGACCGCAAGTCTCGTGATGCTTCGCTTCAGGCCCTTAAAGTCTGGGTTAGCGGCTTTGGGCGCAACGTAGGAGCTGGCAATCCCTACATACTCTCGGGACATTTGTAATGTCCTTTTTCCCGGCGCTTGGATCACAGCTTCTGTCACCGATGATGTTGCTGCTCCGTTGATTGCCGGGATTCGGGAGTTGACCCAGCCCTCTCCAGACGGTTCGGCTCTGAGCGGCGGCGTTCCAGAAGACACGGCGGATCTCGATCTCGGCCTTGAGTCTCCGAGCATTATCCCGGAGCATCAAGCAGGTAAGGGGGTAAGTGAGGCAGGTTCTCCACTGTTTAGCTCTCCTTCTTCCTCTGTTGCTTCTTTTAAAGGCTTCTCTAAATCTTCATACCTTACGGGCACGTCTGGGTCTATTGCCCCGAAGGTGAAGTCCGCTAAAAGAAAACCTTACCTACTCCGCAGGCGATATGGGGTCCCTCCGGCGGCGGCACGGCGGCGAGCCCGTTCCGTCGACGAGTACAGCCTCCCCTTCCGGGTCCCAAGCGGAGCCTCAGTCACGTCAGGTAGTTCCCCCTCCTCCTTCTTTGGATACGTTTCATTTCTTTGAACAATTCCTGGAAAGAATCGACGCGAGGTTTGAGAAGATCGAGAGGTTTGAGAGAAGATCGTAGACAGCAAAGCTGTCTGGTCTTGCTTCTTCTTTTCAGTCTCTTTCGGAGAAGGTGGAATCACAACAAGGTTCTCGTTCTAGGTCTCATTCTGTTCCTGACCCTTCCACTCTCCCTCCCTTTGATCTGGGGAATCCTTGGCGTCTCGCCCTTTATGCTCCAGCACGAAGGTACTCTTACCATAGAGGGTTTGGGCACAAGGAGAGTGGAAGAGTTGGAGTTCTATCCTCCGGACCTGACATCTCCTACACTGGATTTGCCAGGCTGAAGGGAGAGGTTTGGAACAGGTCTGATAAAGTCCCTAAGGAGACGGTTATCTATCCTAGGACCAAGCCCAGTCGTCTTTGATGAGGACCCTTACGGAGTGGCAAGCGAGAGAACACTAAGCTTACACCAGCTAAGGGAGTGTTCACTATGTTCACTCTCAGTGATGTTCTCCTTCTCCCTTGCACTTCAAAGTGGCCTCCTGACTAGTCAGGCTTGCTTCAAGGTAAACCCCTTCCTCATCTCCGAGAGACGGACCCGACATCTCTCGTCTTTCCCGGAGGCACCGAATTCTGGAAGGGAGCCCCAATACATTTACGGTGACTCGGCTTGACCCAGACTGCGCCTCTGATCTGTTCAGTGAGCAGCTCCCTAAGATCCCGAGACGCTCTTGAAAACAGAGGCTGATACTAAGGAAAGGCTCGCCAGGTCTTTGAACTCTTTGGCTTTAGCGAAAGCAACTTCTTTGGTTTACAGAGAAGATCCATTATTCCAGGTCTTGACGAAATCTCTCTCTTGGCGAGTTTTCAACAAGACCTGTTTGACTTATGACTGCCCGACTGGCCTGCCGGAAGCACATCTTTTCAGCAGCCACAGTTCGGCATGAACCAAATAAGCTTCTTAAGAGTTCGATCTGGGGAGCTAATCTTTTCCCACAAGAAGAAGTTGATGAAGTCTTATCTGAGGCAGCTAGGGTCAATCAGAGTCTCCGTTCCCGTTGGGGTCTGCCCTATAAAAGGAAACAGTCTGATCTTGCCGGCCCTCCCACAAAGTCCAGTAAGAAATTTAAACATTTCAAACGTCTTCCAGCTCAGTCCTTGGTTCAGGTTCCTTTACAAGGTCAGCCTTCGACCTCTTCCTCCCATCCTCCACCTCAGTATGTCCTGGTGAACCCGGCGCATCAGTCTTTGGCTGCTCCCTCCTATGTCTCCTCCCCAGCTTTCAATCCTTCATATGAAAGTCAGGGGAAATTTCGCTCCAGACAATCAACCAGAGGCAATAAGCCCCGTGGCTTCGCTAGGGGAAGGGGAGCCCCCCGCTCCTCTCCCAGGAACAGGGGAGGTAGAGGCTCCAGAGGGGGGAAGCAAACACAGGACCGATGACATACATCCTGTGGGCGGGAGGCTGTACCATTTTCGAGCTCGGTGGACCTTCTGTCCCTGGGCTCAGAGTATAGTTTCCAAGGGCCTAGGCTGGAGTTGGATCGACAATCCCCCTCCACCAGTCAAGTTTTATCAGGCTACGACCAAGGATCTCGAGGACTTTGTGGAGGATCTCCTTCAGAAACAGGCTATAAAGAAAGTGAGGACTCTGAAGTTCCAAGGCAGGCTCTTCAGTGTTCCCAAGAAGGGTTCCGACAAACGGAGAGTAATTCTGGACTTGTCCCGTCCTGAATTCCTACATTCGTTGCAACAAGTTTCGGATGCTTACTGTCTCCCCAAGTTCGGACCCTACTGCCCCGTGGAGCCGTAACCACCTCTCTAGATCTTTCCGACGCCTATTACCACGTCCCGGTTGCGAAGGTTCTCCCCCTTTCTGGGGTTCAGGCTCGGAAGGCAGGCATATTCCTTCAAGGTGATGCCTTTCGGCCTCAACATAGCCCCAAGGATTTTTACCAAGTTGACAGACACGGTCGTACAACAGCTCCGGTCTCAAGGGATTACGCTGGCGCGTGATCTCGATGACTGGATCATCTGGGCATCCAGCGTCGAGGAATGCCGGAGAGTTACATCCGTGGTGGTCGACTTTCTAGAATCCTTGGGCTTTCGTGTAAACAGGGAGAAGTCCCGCCTGGTTCCGAGCAGTTGTTTTCAATGGCTAGGAATCCAGTGGGATCTGAATTCTCACAAGCTCTCTTCCTCCTCCCAAGAGGAAGGAGATAGCCAGAGCAACCAGGCAGTTTCTCAAATCCAAAAGGGCCTCTCGGCGGACCCAAGAACGAGTCTTGGGCTCCCTTCAGTTCGCTTCGGTGACAGACCTGTTGCTGAAAGTGAAACTGAAAGATATCAACAGAGTGTGGCGGAGTCGGGCAAATATCAGTCTCAGGGACAAGGTGTCTCTGATCCCTCACATCTTGAAGAAGCAACTCCGGCCTTGGTCCACTGTCAAGAGCCTGTCCAAGTCAGTCCCCCTTCAATTTCCTCCTCCAGCGTTGGTTATCCACACAGACGCCTCCCTAAGCGGGTGGGGAGGATATTCTCAACACCAAGAAGTACAGGGGACTTGGTCCCTCATGTTCCGCCAGTTCCATATAAACGTTCTGGAGGCCATGGCGGTCTTCCTTACCTTGAAGAAGCTTCTTCCCCAAGAAGATTCACATAAGACTGGTTCTGGACAGCGCCACGGTAGTCCACTGCATAAACAGGGGAGGTTCAAAATCGAGCCGGATCAACCAGGTAATGATTGCATTTTCTCTTGGCATGCAAGAACAAGTGGCACCTATCTGCCACCCATCTTGCAGGGGTCCGGAACGCTGTAGCAGATTCTCTATCAAGGACAACTCCCCTCGAGTCGGAGTGGTCCTAGACAGGGGCTTGTTCAATTGATCTGCAAACAAGTTCCAGGTCTGGAGGTAGATTTGTTCGCAACCAAGCTCAACAACAAGCTCCCTCATTATGTAGCTCCCAACCTGGACCCTCAAGCTCTTTTCACGGACGCAATGTCATTGGATTGGAACAGGTGGAAGGTGATCTATCTGTTCCTCCAGTGAACTTGTTGTTAAAGGTCCTTCACAAACTGAGGACGTTCAAGGGTCAAGTAGCTCTAGTGGCTCCCTACTGGCCAAAGAGCAGCTGGTTCCCTCTTCTGCTAGAACTGAAACTTCGCCACATCCGAATCCCCAGTCCGAAACTAACACAAGTAGTACAAACTCAGACTGTGTCAGCTTCCTCAAAAATCCAAAGTGCCCTGGGTTTGTGGACTTTATGAAGTCTGCGGCTCAAAGGGATGCTAACGTTTATCCTGTCAATACCATGTTCTTGGAATCAGATAAGCGGGTCTCCACTCTTCGTCAGTACGACTCAGCAATTAAGAAACTAGCACTCTTTTTGAGAGAATCTGAGGCTACAGTAATGACCATAAATTTAGCAATCTCCTTTTTTAGATCACTGTTTGAGAAGGGTTTAGCCGCTAGTACTGTTACTACAGTCAAGTCGGCTTTACGAAAAGTGTTCTTGTATGGTTTCAAAATTGACCTCACAGACCCTTACTTTTCTTCCATCCCTAAAGCATGTGCACGTCTGAGGCCAGTAATCCGACCACATACGGTTTCCTGGTTTTTAAATGACGTGTTGAAGTTAGCCTCAGATATCGATAATCAGTCTTGCCCCTACCTTTCCTTGTTGAGGAAAACGTTGTTCTTAGTTAGCCTAGCTTCAGGTGCTAGAATTTCAGAGCTGTCTGCACTCTTTGGGAGCCCAACCACGTCGACTTCCTTCCATCAGGAGGTTTTGCTGATTCCTCACCCTACCTTCCTGGCCAAAAATGAAGATCCGCAGCATAGGTGGTCGCCTTGGAAAATTCTCCCCCTGCCTCAAGACCTGTCCCTGTGCCCAGTTCATACTTTGAGGGCTTATTTAGACAGGTCCTCTCACATCTCTTCTGGGCCTCTCTTTATCAGGAAGGAGGGGGTAATCTCTCTATGTCTGCTATTAGACAACAGATCCTTTACTTTATCAAGCAGGCTAACCCTGACTCAGTCCCAAGAGTTCATGATATTAGAGCTGTGGCCACCTCCATTAATTACTTTCATTACATGAATTTCACGGATCTTTCCAGGTACACGGTTGGAAGTCACCCTTGGTTTTCAAACGTCACTATTTGAAATCCTTAGAAGCTCTTAAATTCTCAGCAGTCGCGGCAGGGAACGTTGTTCCTCCCTCTGGTTCCCTTTCTGATTCCTAGTCATTTCCTCCTCCACTGCCTCAGTTATCCCCTTACGGTCATTTCAGTCAGGCTTGCCTTGACTTCTCACCTGGCTGTGTTATCTATATGTTTGTCTAAATGACACATTTAAGTTATAAGGTTTTCAATATTGTATAGTTATTTTGTTTATGTATATTTTTCATACTGTCATGTTAATTTTAAGCTAACATCAGTTTCATTTGTACATTATTGTTATTGTTACTAGTGATTAAAAAAAAAAAATTCTTTTGGACCTTCGGTCTTCTGTTCCCCTAGAATTATTATCTCTTTAGTTTAAGAATGATATTTATTTCTCTGTTAATTTTCACCGGTGACACGGGACCCGATCCAGAAAAGGGATTTTGACAAAGGAAAAATCTATTTCTGGAGAGGGGACCGTGTCACCCGTGACCCACCTCCATCATGTGTCATGTCCTCCCATAGTAAACATCATTCTGGTGGGGTGATGCTTTCATGGAATGCGGCTAGCGGTGTTTTGTGTGCTGTCCGCGAGTGGTGCATGGGTTTGTAACGCACCTCCTGTGGGACTTTTGACTTTGGGATCTCTATAGGATAAGGTTCCGTGATTTTGTAGTTCACCCTTTTCCATACACGACTCCATCTGATGGAGCTCGCTCTGGGGGTAGTAACTCCAGCATTTCATTTAGCTTTCTCTGGTATCTAGCAACGGGAATTACCTAGAAATAAGTGCTGAATGGACTCTTTCACCGGATGACACGGTCCCTCTCCAGAAATAGATTTTCCTTCACAAAATCCTTATTTCTGTCACCCGTGAAATTCCATTCTTACACGAATTTCTAGGTATAAATATTGCTAAATATACCAGAGAAAAAAAAGCTTACAGGAATGCTGGAGTTACTACAGATCGAAAGCATCTTCGATGAAGATGTCATTATAACCAAGGGGTGAGTGAAGGAATCACAACCACAGAGCCACACTCGAAAGACATCCCCGTCAACATCCCGAGAAGAGTGAGGGGGCCGTACCAGCGCCCACGCTCCCCCAGCCCGCCACGCGGCGACTCCAGCGCCATCTGAACTCATTCCATTTCTAGCACTTGATTTTTGCGCCACGGTGTTTGGTTAGCTTGTGTTTTTTTTTTGGCTTATTTCGTAATTTTGCCATGGCATCAAGCAGCTTCACCATGTCCAAGTTAAGTACCATCTTCTTTTGGGGTTGTCTTAATAGTTTGTTGGCTGTCTTAGCCTGTAATTGTTATTATTCCTGGCTTTGTTATGACACTACTCGTCCCCAGCCAGCCATGTTGTCCATGAGGTTTACCCACTCATGCTTGTTCTGTTTGGGTTTTTCCTGGTCGGCTCATGCTTTTTTGCTTCCCCATAGGTCTCATCCTGGTGGTTTTCTAAGTGGGATTGTTCGGTTTCATTTTAACGATAATGTTTTGATCCGTCCCCTTAGGTTCCCATATCGGGTTCCCGTTGTTCCCGCTTAGTTTTCTCACCGGGATGTTTCCTCTTGACATTTTTATTAATGATTATATTTTTATTCATTATTGTGGGCTGATGCTCGACATCATGCTACCTCCGCGTTGTCCTTTTTCCGTGGGGACGCCAGGCTCATCCTGTCGCTTCCTTCGGTTAGGCTACGCTGAAAACACGTATATTTTTATATTTTTATTTTGTTTATTTTACACACACTTGATGATTTATTTGGTTATTTTGTCAGCCTAGGTATGTTAGGCTTTATATGACCTCCTCTCCCCCAGAGTTAGGTTAGTGAGAGGTTTGGGTCAGCAGGTTGAGGGATTTCTGTTGTCGTGCCTTCCTGTCCGTTGTTTGGGTGTGGAGTGAGTCCCGTTGTCCTCCCTCTTCTTTACTGGAAGGGGTTGAGCTCTACTATGGGTATTTCTCCTCCACGAAATGTTATTCCTCCCTTACGTTCGGCTGGTGGGTCTTCATCTCGAAATTCTCTCTGTTGTTCCCTTTCTCTCCTTTCCTTCTCTTCCCCCTCCCTTTTTTCATAGGCTACGCTATGTATGTTTTTAGGGAGACAGAGGTCCTGGTCATCCTTCCCCTAGGTGTAGGCCATGATTTTTGGTACCATGCAGTCGAAACTGGCGAGTTTCTCCCCAGTCTCCTGTTCGCCTCTGCTCTGGCCTACTACCTTCCTGTCCACTTCCACCCCCTCCCCTACCCTGTTTTGGGTCCAAGCTTCTCGTCATCTTCTCTTGTGGGTGATGTCGGTGTCCGACTCTCACCCATGTTGTGAATCTTTCTGGTTGAGGGATTCGCTCCCTCCCAGAACCGGTTCCAGGTGACTCGTAGCTGGGCTCATGTTTCTGCTTCACCCGCTCTCCTTTGATTGAGCAGGTTCTCGAACATCTCAGGTTTTCTTCGACCTTGTTCATTGTTCGCTACGGCGTCAGAGATACTTTTTTAGTTGGGTTGACTGGCGCTTTACATCTGCCCCGTGGATCGTGGGTGTTTGGTAGCCTCACCCTTCTTTGGTTCTCTTCATAAGGTCCTGAGATCTCCGGTGTGGGTGGTTCCGGACTCCGGGATTGTAATTTTATATTGTTTGTTAACCAATTATGTTACCATCTTATTGTGTTTTGTTTCCCGGCTCATCATCGCCTGGGGACCAGTGTGTGTTTATTTGTGTCCACCATTTTACAGATGTTTATTAGTTTGAATTTCCCAGCGGTTCACCCCACTGTTGAGCGGAATTTATTATTATTATTATTATTATTATTATTATTTTATGATGGTCATAGAGTCCGTGATTTCACCTGGTTTCGCCGTTCTGTTCCCGGCATTCCTCGCGGTGAAGGTCCCATCGATTCGGCCCCCTCGTCCGCCGGTTTACTCCAGCAGTCGGGCGGGTTTATACCCAGCTTACCTTAAATTGTTACTTTTTAGTAGGCCCGTCTCTGACGTGGTTTTTCACTCCGCCGAGTACTCCGGCGGTTTACTGAAATACCCTTGCCTACTTAGATTAAGTTTCTTAGAAAGGTAAGCTCATTTACTGTTTTCACTTACAGACTGTCCGCTGTGAGAGCCCGGGTGTTCCGCCACTCTTCAGCAACCCTATGGCCATGGGTGTGTCGGACCCACGCTGGTTGTGCAGTCCGACTTGATGATCTGATCGTGTGGCACCCGGGGCTGCGAGGTGTGCTTTGCTCTTTGCGGGTGCACCCAGGACGAGTCGGTAAGCTATTTGCTTTCCACCCGTATGTTATTTCTGCCTTCCATATTACAATGTTTTGGCTATATTTTGTAATTTTGTAGGTATTTCTTAGCCCCCTTTGACTCACCCCCTTTTTCAGGCTGACGAGTCCTCCAAAAGGAGGCTCTTGAGTCCTCCGCTCGCTTGGGTGGCTGGGTTGGGGAAGCCACGTCCTCGACGCCGAAGTGGAGAGACCTTCTCTACCCGGGAGCCCGGATCGCTGCGGCCGTACCAACTGAGGTGGCCGCCCCCATCATCGAGCAGATCCGGGTCATGACCCAGCCACTTGTAGAAGACCCCCTCGCCGGAGGTTTCCGATGACGTGTCGCTTTCGCTCTGGACCTGGACTTAGAGCCCATGAATACTGAGCAGGACCAGGTAGGTGGTGAGGTAAGTGAGGTAGTGGGGCGGGTGCCCTGTTTGATTCCCCTTCATCTTCAACCTCTTCTTTTCAGGGGCTTTTCCAAGTCTTCTATCTTGAGGGGACAGTGCTCCATCTACTGTCCCCAAGTTGAAGACTTTCGAAGGCGAAGGGCTTTAAGTCCTCGTCTTCCCAGAAGGCATCCCCTTTCCCCGAACGACAAAGGTCTCCCCACCTTTGGCCTCCGGGAGTAAAGCTGGAACCTGGGCAAAGGAGCGAGTAAGAGGGCGGCTAGACCCAGCCCTCCTCGCCACCCCAGCCTTGACCCTGAAGCGTTCGCCGGGATGCTTTTAGCTAGGTTCTCGATTCGGAGGTCGACTCTAAGCTTTCCAAGATCGCTGACAGGTTGCAAAGTCAAGAGAATCTGATTGCTGATATGGCTCCGCTCGGGGAGGTGCCGGACCCAGTTATCAGATCCCTGATACTGCTTCCTCCCTACCTTTGACGTTGGAAACCCATGGCGTTTTGGCTTACGTGCCATCCGCCATGAGGATACCCTGACAATCGAGGGTTTGGGCACAAGACGCCTGGAGGAACTGGAGTTCTTCCCTGCTGACCTCTTGGCCCCCTACCCAGGCTTCGTTAGGCTGACGGAGGAAGCCTGGGTACGTTCGATAAGGTCCCAAAGGAGACAGTGATCTTCCCTAGGGACCAGGCACAATCGGCTCTGCTTCGCACTCTCACGGAGTGGCAAGCAGATAATACCAAGCTCACTCCGTTCAAGGGAACTATACTATGTTCTCCTTGGGTGACAAGTTTACCACTCCCTGCATGAATAAAGTTGCTTTGGCAACTGCTCATGCCTGCTTCAAGGCAAACCTCTGCCTCAGCTCAGGAGACGGACTCCACATCCCTGGTGTTCCCAGGGGTGAGGGAGTTCTGGAGGGACGCCCCATCTTCTTTTACGGTGGGCAAATTAGATGCCTTCTGTGCATCCTCACAATTCAGTGAGCAGCTTCCGAAACTCCCAGAAGCTCTCCTGAAGACGGAGTTCGAGGCAAGGACGAGACTGAGCCGGTCTCTAAATTCCTTGTGTCTGTCTGAGGCGGTAGCCGTCTCATGCGCAGACGATCAAATTTTCCAGGTTCTGGCTAAATCCCTGCTAGCAGGTTTTCAGGCAGACCTGTACGATTTCATGATGGCTAAACTGGAGTGCCGCAAATTCATTTTCGGCGGATGCCACCATTCGCCATGAGCCCAATAAGCTCATGAAGAGCTCCATCTGGGGACTAACCTCTTCCCAGAGGAGGAAGTCTCAAAAGTCCTGAGCGAAGCTACTAGGGCTAATCAGAGTCTGGGCCGAGGTGGGGTTTTCCCCTTCAAACGGAAAAAACTCCCCAGGCCGGTGGTTCCCAGGCTAAGTCGGGAAGCGCTTCAGGAGAAGGGAGGCCTCATCCCCAGACAGTGGTTCAAGCTGTCCCAGTCTCGGCGGTAGGCCAACCCTCCACCTCCAAGGCTCAACCCCACCAATACGTGCTGGTCCAACCAGCCCAACCTCTTGCTGCGCATCGACGTCTCTTCTCCGCGCACAACTCCTCCTATGAGGGCCGTGGGGTTTTTCACGGCCTCAATAGAAGTGCAAGGGGAGGTAGGGTCGCGCCCATATAGAGGTAGGTCTGGATCCGCCTCTCCGAGGCAAATCAGGCCGTGGTAGAGGAAGCAAGCCCTCTTCCTCCCACTGAGACCATTCAGGTAGGTGGTCGCCTCTACTGGTTCAAGGACCAGTGGACCTTCAGCCCTTGGGCACACAGTATTGTGTCCAAAGGTCCGGGTTGGAGCTGGATCAAGGATCCCCTCCTTTGACCAGGTTTTACCAACCCCCCTCCAAAGCTCTACAGGACTTTGTAACGGAGCTTCTCAACAAGAGAGCAATAAAGAAAGTAAGGCACCTCAAATTTCAAGGCAGGTTGTTCACAGTCCCAAAGAAAGATTCCGGCCAACAAAGAGTGATTCTACATCTATCACGTCTAAATCGCTATATAAGATGCGACAAGTTTCGCATGCTTACGGTAGCTCAGGTACGGACCCTACTTCTGCGTGGAGCCGTCACCACCTCTATCGATCTTTCAGACCCTTACTATCACGTCCCGGTTGTCGCGGAACTTCTCTCCTTCCTGGGTTTCAAACTGGGAAACAAGCCTACTCCTTCAGAGTCATGCCTTTCGGACTCAATGTAGCCCCAGAATTTTTATGAAACTGGCGGAAACAGTCGTTCAACAACTACGGTCCCGGGAATCTCCCTAGCGGCTTACCTGGACGATTGGATAATCTGGGCTCCGACAGTTCTGGAGTGCCGAAGGCTACGCCATAGTGATCAAGTTCCTAGAGTCGTTTAGGGCTTTCAGCTGAACAGGGAGAAGTCCTGCCTGACTCCGGAATCCCGGTTTCAGTGGCTAGGCCTCCAATGGGACCTGACTTCACAGGTTGTCCTCCCGCCACCCAAGTGGAAAGAGATTGCCACCGCTACCAGGAAATTTCTGAGGAACAAAGCAGCCTCCCGCCGGTCTCAAGAAAGGATTCTCGGCTCCTTCAATTCGCCTCAGTGACGGACCTGCTCTTGAAAGCAAACTAAAAGATATAAACAGAGTATGGCGGAGACGAGGCCAATGTCAGGCTCAGAGACAGGATCTCTTCAATCCCGCTAATCTTGAAAACAAGACTCCGCCATGGTCCACAGTCAGTGGCCTGTCGGAAGTCGGTTCCACTTCAATTTCCCCCTCCGGCATTGGTAATCCACACGGACGCTTCATTAAGCGGTTGGGGAGGGTACTCACCAAAACAAAAGTTCAAGGCAACGGGTCCACAATGTTCCAACAGTTTCATATAAACACCTTGGAAGCTATGGCAGTGTTTCTAACACTCAAGAAACTTCAGCCCCGCCAGCCGGATTCACGTCAGGCTTGTGCTGGACAGCGCCGTGGTGGTTCATTGCATCAACAGGGGCGGCTCCAAATCAGGTCGTAAACCAGGTGATGGTAGCAATCTTCTCCCTGGCGAACAAGCACGGCTGGCATCTGTCAGCCACCCACCTAGTGGGGTGCGAATGTAGTAGCGGACTCCTGTCCAGGACTACTCCGTTGGAGACGGAGTGGTCTTTGGACGGAGACTCCTTCAAGTGGATTCCAGCCGCCGGGTTCCGGGCCTCCAAGTGGATCTGTTCGCCACGGAAAGCAATCACAAGCTTCCCAGTTACGTGGCTCCCAACCTGACCCCAGGCTTTCGCCACGGATGCGTGTCCATAGATTGGAATTGTTGGGAGAGGATATATCTGTTTCCTCCGATAAACATGTTGTTAAAAGTCCTACACAAACTCAGGTCATTCAACAGCCAATTAGCTCTAGTAGCTCCCTATTGGCCAAAGAGCAACTGGTTCCCTCTATTACAGGAACTCAAGTTGCGTGTCATCAGATACCCAAACCCAGACTGACCCAAGTCAGACAAACAAAGACTGTGTCAGCTTCCTTAAGATTCAGAATGCACTGGTTTTATGGAATTTATAAAGTTTGCTGCAAAGAAGGGAGCAAACATTGACCCCGCCAACACTCTGTTTTGGAATCAGACAAGAGAGACTCTACTCTCAGACAAAAAAACATTCAAAAATTGACCCTCCTTTTTAAAATTCTGGAGCAAACTCCTAGTTTTATGGTCATTGTTTGAAAAGGCCTTGCTGCCACTATTACTACAGCTAAATCAGCCTTAAAGAAGGTATTTTGTATTTTAATATTGACCTTAAAGATTTATACTTCTCCTCCATCCCCAGAGCATGTGCCTGTTTGAGACCAGTAATCAAATTCCTCAACGATGTTTTGAAATTAGCCACTGACACTGATAAATGCTCATACTTGGATCTGTTAAGGAAAACCTTGTTTCTGATTAGACAAGCTTCAGGTGCCAGAAATTCAGAGCTATCAGCCCTCACTAGAGGTGATGATCATGTTAACTTCCTTCCATCCGGAGAAGTCCCTCCTTTCCCCTGATCATACGTTTTAGCTAAGAATGAAGACCCTCAGGACAGGTGGTCCCCTTGGAAGGTGGTGCCTCTTCCTCAGGACCGGTCATTGTGTCCAGTTTTTACCTTAAAGTCTTACCTACAAAGAACTCCACAGTTTAAGTCATGGTCCTCTTTTCATCAGGGAAAAAGGTGGTACTCTCTCTTTGAATGCTATAAGACAACAAATTCTGTATTTTATTAAAAAAGCTAACCCGGATTCAGTCCCAAAGGTTCATGATATCCGAGCAGTAGCTACCTCCACTAATTATTTCTATAATATGGATTTTGCGAACTTTCCAAATATACAGGATGGAAATCACCTCTAGTGTTTAAACGCCATTATTTAAAAATCACTCAAGCTCTAAAATTTTCTACAGTGGCTGTGGGAAGTGTCATCTCCCCACCTTAATTATCCTTATCCCTTTCCTTTCCCCCCCGCCTGCCTCATTTATTCACTGCCTGCCTTCTGGATAGTTCATGCCTCGCTGCCTTGCTCCTCATAATCGATATTGGTTTATCTGATTATTGCCTGTCTTGTGTTTTGGATTTTGATGTGCTGTGGATTTAGATTTAGTCAGAGGTACTGAAGCGGTTTTTATTTTTGCTTCATGTACCTCATATATATTTTTTGTCTGTCATTGTATCTCTTTGCTTTTAGGTTTAAGTTGTAATTACTGGTTATTCTATTAATTTGTAGGGGCCTCTTATTTTCCCCCCTATTGTACCACATATTTGTATATCTATTTGTATATCTACCTTGTTCCTAGGTTAAGTTTGCTTTTTCATGATAATCTTTGATGTCAGGTGTTATATGCCACCAGTATTTACTTATAGTTAACCTGATTTTCACTGTTGAGATATTTTTATTAAATCTATTTTTCCATAGCATGTGTCTCTTTCCATTGCCTTTTTGTATTTTGTTGTAGCTCTGCAGTCTTGGCATGATTCTCTAATACTATTTCACCGGGTGACACGGGGCGAACTCAGAAAAGGGATTTTGACAAAGGAAAATCTATTTCTGAGGGAGGCCCCGACACCCGGGTGACCCCTAGATTATTTTGAGGTACAGGTTTGCCGCCCCTGCTGGCTCATGCCAAGCCTGGGGATGGTGCTAGTCTGGAATGAGTTCAGATGGCGCTGGAGTCGCCAAGTGGCGGGCTGGGGAGCGTGGGCGCTGGTACGGTCCTCACTCTTCTCGGGATGTTGACAGGGGGATGTCTTTCGAGTGTGGCTCTGTGGTTGTGATTCCTTCACTCACCCTTGGTTATACCGACATCTTCATCGAAGATGCTCGATCTGGGGGTAGTAACTCCAGCATTCCTGTAAGCTTTTTTCTCTGGTATATTTAGCAATATTTATACCTAGAAATTCGTGTAAGAATGGAATTTCACCGGGTGACACGGGGCCTCCCTCAGAAATAGATTTTTCCTTTGTCAAAATCCCTTTATTATTAAAAAAACTTTAACCAGACCACTGAGCTGACTATCAGCTCTCATAGGATTTGCCTGAAGGATTTGGATGAAATGACAGGTCTAGG
The DNA here is from genome assembly GCF_040412425.1 of Macrobrachium rosenbergii. NCBI lineage: Eukaryota > Metazoa > Arthropoda > Malacostraca > Decapoda > Palaemonidae > Macrobrachium > Macrobrachium rosenbergii. The sequence goes on from NC_089747.1 coordinate 31,301,778, forward strand.
CTAGAAGCCTAGCACTGGGACCAAATAGGTCACTCGGTAGTGATGAATGAATGAAAATGAAATTAACAGCTGCACAAAGGCATACGCTCTCATACTGGAACATACTTACACAAAAAATACATTTATACTTGTTTCCATACATACTCACACGATACTGGTAAAAGATAACTTGAGGTTTCATAACACCCAAGTACCTGTAGTGACACGATTCTCCTTGGAGGTTCACACACTCGAGCTTCCCCAGTCATGTACAGGATACCATGCTTAATCAGTGAGGCCTGTTAGACCTACCTGTGTAGAACTTAACCTCCGAAGGTGGACAAACATGGTCACCTCCTTGAACTGAGGAAGGCTGCTCACTTGCAATCCTACAGGATTTCTTGTGACAGTCTCCCATGCTCTTTCCTTCTTCCTAAATAAGTGAGATGAAGGTGAGGAAGAGAAAGGAAAATGTTGTGCTTCTTCTCCTTGCCTACAGCTCCTGTCTTAAACTCCTCTACAGGAGGAGATCTGGGTTCGATGCAAAGGGGCACCTCCGAAGGGAAAAATGACCACTACTAGAGGGTCAACAACACTGAGATCCGTATGGGTGCATTAAAGCATAAAAAGAGAATGATTGGAGCTGCAGGGAAAGGAATGGTAGGCTAATACTACAGTAAACCCCTCCCTGTACTCACGTTCTCACGATTCGCGGACTCACGTGTTTACGGATTTCTCTTTGGAACGTATCTACCCATTATTTGCGGAAAATTCGTCCATTCACGGTACTTTTCACTGAGGAACATTCACTAAATACTGTATTTTCATCTAATTTTCATGACTAAATGCACTTTCTGTGATAAAACTATCAAAATACTCAGGTAATGCTTGAGTTACGATAATTCACCTTATGATAATTCGATTTTGCAATGGGGTGAGCAATTAATACCGATACAACAATATTATTTATAAAATATTTTAAAATTTCGCGTGGACGCAGACAGCAGCGTAATCAGGCAGTGAGAGAGACCAAATCACAATAGACAACTTTTCCTCCATCTCTTACCCCGTCTTCTAGTTAAAAAAGTAAAAGAGAATGATAAAAGTATTGTTAGTAACGTTATCCTCTTGCGTAAATGCGTACAGCCATAAACAACTGACCAAGAAACTGTTGTTTTGCTTATAACCAAATCGGATACCAACAGCTGTTTACCTGGTATTTCAACCATCATACGGTAATAAATAATTACCGTACGTTATGGCACAAATGACGTTAAGTAGAATAGGACTGATATATTTTTATATTATACCCTTATTTGGTATGGATAAAAAATCGGCAAGGAAATATACTGCTAAATTTAAGCTGCAAGTTGTAGCTGAAGCTGAGAAAACAACGTTCAAGCTCCTACTGACTATACTGTAAATTATCGTGCATCGGCAACATGGACGAAACTCGATTACTGTAATTAAAATGGGAGCGAAAGTATTTTAATCAAAACTATTGGGCATGAAAGAACACATTACTGTTATCTTTACGCTGATAAACGATAAATACGTAAAGCTTGTATTATGATGAAATCAAGTGAAAATAGTGAACAGAATCTAGAATTTTTTTTACACAAAACAAACGCCCCCAAACGGCCATCTCCATCTACTAACGAAAATAATAGATAAATTCATTTCACAAGATGTATTTTAGTTATATTTCGACTTAAAAACACTTTGTATAACGAAAAATAACTTTGCCGCATATAAATAAAGTATCTAAAGATACATTTAAGCTAACTAGAAGCAAGAAAAGAGCTCTGAACTGAATTAAACACAGCGAAATACACGCTGCGTAAACATTTCCAAACCAAAGCGTTGATCGCTATGATCACAATTTATAATACAAAAGCAATATAAGAATATATACAATATTATTGGATACAGTGAATTAAAGCAAATCATTTTAATAGATCCATGGAAAACATGCATATTCGTTACGCTGAATGTTTGTATAAATTGATAATGTAGGCTAGGCTATGTTCGAGATATGTTTTGGTATTTCTTACGTTTTTTCCAACAATGGTTTTTTTTTTTTTTTTTTTTTGAACCTAACCCCATCGTAAGTAGGATAATACCTGTATGAGCATTTTTAGTTCGTTTTGTGTGTGTTTGAACTATCAAAATAGGCAGTTCTAAGTGTTTTATAAGGGTTCTAAGTATTCACGGTGTGTCTGTGTGGTACGCATCCCCCGTGAATACGGGGGGTTTACCGTACTTACCTTTCTCCTATGCCGAAACCTAAACAGCTGCAGACCCTACCTCTACAAAGAAGCAGAAAATGGTGGGAATCCACCTAAATGGAACACACAAAGGAGCAGGTACACTTGTTCATGCCCTTCACACCTCCATTATGCACATAATTTTGCAATGATAAAGTACAGCAAACTTTTAAAGCACTCAAAAAACAAATTCTGACTTAGCAGTCAGCAAGAGCAAAGAAAGAGGTGCTTAATGGTGGCTGAAGAAAAGCAGTTGGTGGCGGCAGGTGAGTGAGGGTATTTTTGTCACTCATCCTCCTTAACCACCAATTAACTACCATGTTTCCAAGTTTGAACAACCAATTTCAGCTTGTGCTGAGGACTACTCTTACATGAAAGGCTCTGGTTTGTATTTTCATAGGAACAAACTGACACTAAACTACTAACAAAGCTATAGCTGAGTAGAAATCTATGTATGGGACAGAATAAGAAATGCATCAAAAATATGTCCAAAATACAGGTTAAAATAGGTAATTGAACAATGAAGCACACAAGTAGTTGAAATAAAATAACCCCCTTTTCTTCAGACCTATAACACTGTCTGGAAGGCAGTTCTAAACTTTTCAAGTAAAAGGAATGATATATAGTAGAAGGCATAGATGTTGAACTTTACTAGGAGGATACAATTTACAATTTGACATATGAAGAATGGTGTGGACTGTACTAAAAATACCAGCTACTTGTTAAATTAGGGAACTAAAGAGGCTTAACATCTACGCAATTTGGTAACAATATTAAATAAAGAAGTTATACACGAAAATTCACTTTAGATAAGTTTATTTGAAAGAATTCAGACATTCAATTACACTCCTACCTGGTCTTCATCTTTGCCTTTTCCTTTGCCTCGTTTGCCCTTCTTCCCTTTCCCTCCGCCACCACCTTTGCCTTCTTCTGACACGTTCACCCTGGGACAGTGCTGTTTGATGTTTCCCAACACCTGTTTTGGGGTACATCTCTCTGCTTCCACAACTTTTTTGAAGTGTCTATCAGAAAGTGGATTTCCTTTCAAGTTGATATCTGTAGACAAAAACCAGGAAATACATCAAAACAATACAGACACAATTGTTTCTCCCATAAATGCAAACCTTGTGTAGTGTGGTTTTGGCCATGATCTTTAATAAACGGGCAAAAAGTTCTGAGTTGTCTTCTATGTATTCCTCACTACAGGGAGCCCTTTTGCTCCCTACATCAAAAATGCCATTACAGTAATGAATTACAGTATATATAGTATACTGAGCTGAAGCAAATGGAGAGAAAATACTTAGAAGACCTTAAGAGGTTACCATTCAAATGCAGTAAAACACAATACACTTACAATCGTACATTTTAAACGAAAAATTACATTTTCTTAATAAAATTGAAGTTTCATATATAAAGTATATACTTACCAAGTAATTACATAGCTAACGTTTATAACTTTTTTTTCAAGTTCACAGTAGCGCTTCTACTGTTTTGTGTGGGTGACGAGCACCACCCACTATTGGAGCGCATGGGAAACAACCGGCAGGTATACTGTAGTCATTTTGTTTGTACCCTTATGTCCATGAGAGGGGAGGAGGGTGGGCTCTGGCTCTGTAATTACTTGTTAAGTATGTATGAAACTTAATTTTATTATGAAAATGTCATTTTCATATAAGTAACTTACCAATTAATTACATAACTGAATCCCACACTGAATGGAGGTGGGATACATGGACACATTCTAATCCAAAACATGAAAACATTGTAATGACTTTGAAATAGAACATTTTGCCTGCACTGATACAATGCTTGTTGTTTCCTTACCTGGTAAGAGAGCTACTGCAGGTGGATACTGCCTCCGGTTGGTGCTCATCTTAATTTGTAGTGGCGTGGCAGTTAGCTGTGGGTCTCTTCTACTTAGGTGGGAGCTTTGCAGCAGAGGATAGGCCTGATGGCTAGCAAAGCATACAAATGTTCCCTTGCCCTGGATGCAGTACAAAATTTAAAAACAACCAGACAACATTGTCACCTATTTGAAAACACCACAACCCATCCACTAAGACTGGTACACTGTACCCGAAGTATCCCCAAAACTCAAAACCCTACACCAAGATGAATGGATAGTAAGAGAAAATGAGTGCTTCCTATGAAACCTCACCCAATACCATGCCAGCCACCAATAATGGACTCAAGGTACTGCAATATCAAAGTTTCTACCTCCTTCAAATTGTGAGATGCAAAAATGATATTTTAAGCATAAAATAAGGTTTGTTCATACTTACCTGGCAGATATATATAGCTGTGGTCTTCTCCAACCGACAGAATTTCAAAACTCGCGGCTGCAGTGGCCGGTCAGGTGGAGTACCCATTCCCGCCGCTGGGAGGCGGTATCGTGAACCATTCCCATTTCTATTCAGATTTTCATAGTGCCGTTGTCTCCTGAGGGGAGGAGGGTGGGCACTTTTAATGTCAGTTCCTGCCATAGGTTGGAACAAACCTATTTATCATTAAAATATCATTTGTTTTTGAAACTTACCTGTCAGATATATATAAATTTAATCGCTCTTTGGAGGTGGGCAGAGACAGTTTTTGATTGAGAAACAAACAATGTCTTATGATTACACATCTTGGTTCTTACCTTTAGCATAGCTGAGTCTGTGGATTACTGTCACCTGAGTTCGATGACTTTTACTGAGTTTCCAACGAGGTAGAGACTGATATGGTTGGTGTTCAGATGATCTGTCAACGGGACGTGACCACTATGTGGGACTGCCCTCAAGAAGGTGAAGCAAAGAGACAAAAATAACCACCTGACCTACCAAACATCGTGATAGGCTAAAAATCTTCCTGAAAGGGAAGACTGCCCCACAGTCTCACCCACAACCATAAAAACAACCTAAAAAAATTTTTAAAAACTATTCTAACCATACATTAAAGGATAGATGGGTATTGCCTTCTCCCAAGATCGCACTCCAGCCAAACGTGCTCTTCCCAATGAACAGCAAGACTCATACACTGTTCTTACGCCTTTAGTAATGAGAGGCGAACACAGAATGACTTCCTCCAATAGGTGGCATTATAATGCCTCAGAGCCTGGACCTTTTGAAAGGCTACTGACGTTGCATGTAACAGCCCAACTCTCAAGCGCTTTAACTTTCAAAAGTTCAAGTCACTCTCCTGACAACTTTTATGCGCTCCTGAATGGTGGACTACCCAAGAAAGCCGGGGATTTTTGACATGGGGACGCCAGGTCTTCGACCGTCACCATAACCTATCCGCAAGACCTCGACTCTTTCGCCTTTGTCCAAGTAGAACTTTAGAGCCCAACAGGGCATAGCAATTCCTGGTTCCTGACTCCAGAATACCCGCCAAACCTTCAATTCAAAGGACTTGGGCCAGGGGTGAGACGGGTTCTCATTCTTGGCAAGAAACGACGGTTGAAGAGAGCACACCCCCTGTCCTTTAAAACCAATTGACTTAGATATTGCATGAATCTCACTGATTCTCTTTGCAGCGAGAGCAACTAAAATAACGCTTCTTTGTTACGCCCCTCAAAGATTTTTGAAGGGGTTCAAAAAGGGCTTTGCATCAGGAACTTAAGAACTACGCCCAAATTCCAAGATAGAACCAAAAACTGATGCACCTTAGTCGTCCCGAACGACCTAATGAGGTCATGCAGGTCCGTATTGTTGGCTTATATCTATTCCTCTTCCCGAAAGACCGCCTGTTGGCCTTATATCCTTAATAGTAGAGACTGCCAGCTTCGGAACTTCCCTAAGAAAAAGAAGGAAGTCTGCAATCTGGCTCACAGTGGTCGCAGGAAGAGGAAATCTCTGCGTTTACACCACTGCCGAAATACGGCCCACTTCGACTGGTAAACCGCGATCGAAGATGTTCTCTGGCTCTCGCGACGCTCTTGCCACCTGCTTCGAAAACTCGCGCCGCCAGCATTTCATAGTCTGAACGCAGTCAGACCGAGCGGAGAGGTTTTGATGGTATCGCTCTGATGTCCTTGTTAATGAGTAGATCTGGACGAAGAGGCAACACCTTGGAAAGTCTACCAGAAGCGACATTACCTCCGGGAACCACTCCCTGTAAGGCCAATACGGAGCGATCAGAGTCATCCTTGTGTCTTGCGACGCACGCTAACTTCCTGACCACTTCTCCAGGATCTTGAAGGGAGGGAAAGCGAAAGGTCCAGACGACCAGTCCCAAAGAAGGGCCCTCCATTGATACTGCTCCTGGATCCAGGACAGGAGAGCAGTAGAGCGAAGCCTGTTGTTCTTTGATGTTGCAAACAGGTCTACTAAGGGCCGACCCTAAACCCCAGACTTTTGGCACACCTCCTGGTTCAAAGTCCACTCTGTCGGGAGCAGTTGATGACGACGACTTAGCAGGTCCGCTCACGCTCTGAACGCTTGCTACAAACCCGCCAGGATCAAATTTTCCTGGAACTCGCCCACAACAGGATCTCTTCGCAAGTACAACAGGAACGAGAATGAGTGCCTCCTCCTTTTTTAAGGTAAGCCAGAGCTGTGGTATTGTCCGCGTTTACCTGGACTGTGCGACCGACACTTGATCTTAGTCGAAGAATCGAAGGGCTAGAAGAATCGCCCCCTAATTTCCTTTTATTGATATGCCAGTCACCTGTTCTCTCCAGGTGCCTGACACTTCTCTCTTCCCAGTGTTGCTCCCCACCCTCGACATTGACGCCCGGAGAACAACACTAGGTCGGGGTTCGTAAGGCTGAGAGACACGCCTTCTGAAAGCTTCGAGGGATCCAACTGCACCACCTGAGATGCTCCTTCACTTTAAGGAAAGTTTGAGAGACAACTCTATTTTCCTTGTCTTCCCAGTTGTCTTGCAGGAAGAACTGAAGAGGCCTGAGATGTAGGAATCAGGAAAACAAACTTTTCCAGTGAGGAAATGGTCCCCAGCAGACTGATCCAAAAAGTAGCACCTAACATGTTTCTTTCCCTAGGAAGGCAAGACTTTTCCGAGTACAGCTGTTGACGCCCGGGACGGAAAAGCCCGAAAATGTCACTTCACTGAGTCCATCTAACTCCCAGATCTCACGATGGACTGAGTTGGGGTCAGGTGTGACTTTTCACAAGCCTGACCAGCAGGCCGAAGTTCTTTGGCCTCAGGTTCAAAGTTGCTTGAAGATCCTCCAGACACCTCCTCCCTTTGATGACGTTTCGAATCAGCCAGTCGTCCAAGTAGAGCGACACGCACGCTGCTGCAGATGCAGCCACCTTTGCTACATTCCTCATGATGACGGTGAAAATCAGGAGCTGTGGACAGGCCAAAGCAAAGAGCTCTGAATTGATACACCTTTTACTCAAGACGAACCTCAGGAACTTCCTTGACTGAGGATGTATCGGCACGGGAAGTACGCGCCCTGAAGGTCGAGGGATACCATCCAATCCCCTGGTCTTAAGGTTCTAGAACAGACTGGCCTCGCCTCCATCTTGAAAGTTTCTTTTCACGACGGCGGATTCAGGCTGCTGATCTCATCCAGCACAGGTCTCCAACTTCCCGACTGTTTCGATGACCAGGAACAGCCTGGTTGTCTTGGGGGAATTCAGGTCTAAGACCTGTTCTACTGCTCTCTTGACTCTGCAATGACATTTGCCGCAGCAGGTCGTACAGGATCTCTTTGTTTTTCTGGACCGCATTTACGGAGAGAGGTCCATGGGCGAAAGGCTTAAGGAGGGGGAGAAAGGAAAGTGATCTTGTATCCTTTCTAAAAACCGAAAGGACCAACTGTCTGCCCTCTCACTTTCCAGGCCTCGGAAAACGCGAAGAAGCCTGGGCACCCACCGGTATCTGGAGGAGAATCACATCACTTGCCCCTACCTCTAGCAAGGGCTTTTCCTCTCGAGAGGTTCTGGTCGAGAAGAAGGCTTAAGATGATCCGGCACGAAAGGGCTTGTTCATCTTGGGTGAATGCTGACGGGTTGACGTCGTCGAGGTCACGGGAACCGCAGGGCGCTTCTGGGATGACTGGAGCCAACAGGTCCTGTGTGGTCTTCTTCTGCAAGCTTGCAGCGATGTCCTTACCATCGAAGCCGGGAAAAGATGACTGGAAAGGGAGCAAACAACAGTTCTCCCTTTCTGTGCCAAGGAGACGGACTGGCAAAACAAAACTTGCAGAAGAGAGACCCCTCTTGAGCACTCCAGTCGCAAAGAGGCCAATTGGTGGAACTATCTCGGACCGCCTTGTCCATGCAAGACAAGATGCCTAAAAGGTCCTGACCCCAGAGATCGAGTCCTGACTTCGGGAGACTTCAGGTCCAAAGCTCCAAGGCACCAGTCAAGGAAGTTGAAAACTTCTATCGTCTTGAAAAGGCCCTTCAAAAGATGGTCCATCTCCGTAAGAGTCCAGGGAACCTTGGCCATTTGACAGATGAGACCTCCTACCAATCAACGAGGAGGCCAAGTCTCCCTTAGATGAGGAAGGGAAGACGTAAGCCAAGTCTTCTCCGGTCTCATACCACATTGCCGCTTTCCCCGAGAGTCTTGAAGGGGAAGGGCGCAACATTTCGACTTTCCTTGAGCTTTGTTGAGTCCATCCACAAATGGATCTTCTTGAAGGCCCGCTCTAGTGGAAAGCGATTTAGTCATCTTCAGAAATCCCGGGGCCTTCTCAGACTTAGTCAAGTCAGTTGAGAAGGAGGAGAGAGTACTGCCGGCAGAAACTTGTCGAAACAATTCCTTCAACAGCTTGACGAGAATCTGGTAGTCCGATCGACCCTGGGGACTGATCTTAATCTCATCTTCAGACTCGAGACCTGAGCTATCTCCAACATCGGGCGGGAAGAGCAGAGAGAAGTTGAGAGGAACACGCCGCAGGGACCTCTGCTTGGAAGAGGAACTCATCCAAAGCAGCAGGAGAACCAGGAACCACACGAGACGACAGTAACGGCAGGTGGAGCGCCTTGAAGGGAGTCAAAAACGTCCATCAAGGCCACGCCTGGCAGCATGACGAGCTTGAGAGCGCCCAATCGAGCGCCACGCCTGGCAGCATAACGAACGCCTGATCGTCCCCAGAGCGCCACGCCTGGCAGCATGACAAACGCCAGAGCCTGACGAAACGGCCATCAACAAAAAGGTGAACGACGCTAGAACGAAGGGGGGAGGACGCCCTGGGGTGACGCCACGATCCTCCCTCAACACTCCGGGACGAGAGTCTAGGTTCCTTCCACGCACGAGCAGGCGAAGCAGACGAAGGTGACGAACGAGCAGCAGAAGGAGAACGTTATCGATCTCTTCACTGGAAGTCTAACATCCTTCCGACGAGTTTGTCGACCTGGACTCTCTCTGCAATGAATGAGGAGAGTTGCCGCTGCATGGAGGCAATAAGGGTCCTGCGTTGGAACGCCTCTCTGGAGAATTACGGAACCTAGAGGTAGTCCTTTTGGGGACGCCCTAATCCTCTTCTCTTGAGGAGGGAGAGCTCTTACGCCAAACACGCATTCTTCTGGATGACGCCCTGTACTTCTTTAGCGGGGGAACGATCCACAAACTCTGGCGAGGAGCACAGAGTAGGAGAGAGAGACGGAAGCGTCCCTCCTCCCCTAAAGCTTCTTTAAGAGGGTGAGAGTCTATCTGACGGTTCCAACCCCTGCGTGGGGGGAGGACGTGGTCAGAAGACGGCGAAGCAGTCCTTTAGGACCCGAACATGAGTTCGCGCCTGGGCAGCCTGGGAAACGTCTTCTCAGGACCTGCCGAAGGGACGCCAGACTGGTGGGGCCCCCGTCACCCTCCTTCGGCTTTCGACATGCTCTCTCCTGAGTCCTGGGAGTCCAGCAGAGGTCCAGGCCTAGAGGCATGATGGCTCGGGTCTGACGCCCTCCACTGCACTGGGGCACTAGTCACTTCACAACACTTTTCTTGGAGAGCTGACACCTTAGATTCTAATGCACGAATCGATTCCATCATAGCGGGCAAGCATATTAGTCTCCACTGGCACGATCTCAGGGGCTGAGACAAAACCACAGGGTTAGGGTTCTAAAGGTACAGGGAGTTAGGGGCCTCATCAACACTTCCGCAAAGAGAAGCACTCCTGGAGGAAGACCTCCTCAGCTTCATCACGCCCAACTTCCTCACATTTATCATACGCTCCATTCATTTTCAGACAAAGAAGCACATTCATCACACCTATCATTCAACATGCATATATGCTTCCTACAGTTAGAACATACAGTGTGAGGGTCAACCTTCAGCTTTGGCAACCTCACCTACATTCAGACATCACACACAGACGGTAACTCAGCAGAGCTAGACCCAGACATAATGATAATCTAAAGCAAAACCAAAGAAAAGTCAAAAGCGTATGCCAGATCTACCGATCCAAAGTCAAAATACCAAAAGACAATCAGATACTCAAGAAAAAGCAAATCTTATGACGGAGGTGCAGACAACAGTTGTTGACAACACCGGCGTTGGCAGAGAAAATCTGAATAGAAAATGGGAATGGTTCCTGATACCGCCTCCCAGCAAAGGGAATGGGTACTAACCACCTGACCGGCCACTGCGTGTGTCGCGAATTTGAAATTCTGGACAGACCTTCGGAGAATACAGCTATATATATATCTGACAGGTAAGTTTCATGAACAAAATGAAGTTTAAATAAAACTTACCTTGTAACACCTACCTGAACACCTGAATTCGCCCTTAATCCCACTAGCCTGAACAATTCTCAATTACCAATCCACTATTGGGAATTTTAACAGCCAGCATTACCAACGCTGCAGGCAAAATCTTGTCACTTGAGCTACCATAACAAATGGTTGGCAACGCTTGAAACAGGTGCAGAGGCCAACACTCCCACTTTCAAATTGCTTTATTCAAGGTCAAAATTGATGTGGGGAGGGATGGTTATTATGAAAACTTCATGTTGCAATACACCCTGAACACCTGAATTTGCCAGATTAACATTTAGAGGAGGAGGATCAATTTATTGCAATTCATCCTGAACAACCTGAAGAGAGATGGTTAACACAAATCTGCTCAGCATGGAATATCCATTTAGTCAACACTCACCATATCAATCAATGCTTCAATGAAGAGACATGTTGGAGAGTACTTTGATCGACCTCGGGTCAGTACTCTTGGTCCGTTGGCCTCCCATGCATCAATCAGAACCTCTCGTTGGGAGAATGAGGCAGAGTGCAGAGTCGCTGCTCTGGGAGAGAACCATCTAAGCTGGGCGGCCCCTTTTTTACAACCACAGAGATGGCAGCTTACCGATCTGCTCTGCATAGGATATCTATTTAGTTATAAACTCACCTTAACAATCAATGCTTTTGGTGACGAGACATGCTGGAGAGAACTTTGATTGCCCGTCAGATCCGTACTGTCTCGGTCCGTCAACCTCCCACATGGTTCTTCAGAACCTCTCATGTATGGAGGAGTATGGCGAACCTCGCATGTGGCTATTCATAGCCTGTCATGTATGGAGGGAAATGAAGTAGTGTGCCGAGCTGCTGATCCTCCAGATAAGGCCCGACAATCGACAAACAAAGAACTATCTCAGCGTCGACAAAATAGCCTAGCCTACTAGAGCACCCCCTTGGACTCTAATAGAGAAACTATCAAAGACTAAGATACTTAAAATGTACTAAACCTAAGTTCATGTGATTATACTATCACTGTTGCCTAAGAATTCTAAAGACTAAAACGAATTCCTCTATCTAGTTAACCTAAGAATCTCCTCATTAAGTGAATACCACCTCAGCTAAATGAATGCACCCTAGACAATAGCCTTCGCCGCTACATGTGGACTAAGAGAATAACCCTCCGAACCTCCGCACTAAGCGAATACCACCTCAGTTAAATGAACGTACCCTAGATAGTAGACTTCGCCACTACATGCCATGAGGCAAATCGAACGTCTCTTAAGTAAAGAAAGTAAACACTGAGACGGACTTCCAAGTAGCTGCCTCCAGAATAGACAGCACTGAATAATTCCTTGGAAAGGAAAATGAATTGGACATACTCCGAATACTGTGCGGTCAGGGAAATACAGAGCTTAAGAAGACAAAGAACAACCCTGAGAAGCCTGGGAAATCACCTCCCTCCGAAAGTAACTAATCGCATTCTTTGACAGTGGACGGGAAGGATTCCGTGGAGAGATAAGAAATGTATGCGGAAGCGGATGGAGTTTCCCAACCTTTGATAAATAGACCTTAATGCTTGCACCAGACATAAAGATATCTCCGCTGGATCGCTGGTAACGAACACTTGCAGATAAAGAACTTTAAACGAACGGGGCAGAGTTTTAACCTCTGACTCTGCCTTCGCCACAAATTCTGGAAGACAGACAAATACATATTTCTCGCATAGGAACCCAACCTAGAAACTGCCTGAAGCTTGCCCAACCCTTTAGCTGAAGCTAAAGCCACAAGAAAAAGCAACTTCTTAGTCAGTGTCTTAACATTATAGCTTCAATGGTTCAAAGGCAGGGGAACGCATGAGAAATATTGAAGTACTTCTGACAAGTCCCCCGGAGGGGCCCGCGTTGGCAAGAAAGGACATTCAATCTTAAAAGAACGTAATAAATCATTGATTATCTTACTACTAGAGATTTTAGGGAGATGGAAACTAATTGTACCGCTAATCACTGAGCGGTAGTCAGCAATAGTCCAATACGAAAGGCCCTTGACTTTCCGAAGGAATAAAAGAAAATCAGCTATTTTGGCTATGGAAGGTCTAGAGATAGAATGACCTTCCTTCGACACTAAAATTCTATACCTTGTCCAGTTGAACTGGATAAGGCTTACAGGGATGACTTTCCCAAGCTAAAAAGAAAACTATCTAGACACAGCTTTAGGAGTCCGGACTGTCTAGCGTCTCTACAGTCGCCCTGCAACGAAACAGCACGCAGGGTTTGGATAATAATGGTGAGAATGCGGTCGTCTGAGAAGAACTTTCGCATGGGTATGAACATTGGAACTTCTGTAGGGAGCTATTAGAGTCATAGACTTCTTAACACTCTCCCGCAATTTCCTTATTACCTGATGAATGAGACTGGATGGGGGAAAGGCATACATCTGCATGTGATTTCAATTTGTAATGTCACATCGGTGCCTATCAACATGGGGACCACCACTGGTGAGAAATAAACCGGAAGACGATGGTATAATCACATTGCCAATAAGTCCACAGCTGCTGGCCACTTCTGGAGAACCTGACACATTACTTCCAGAGCCAAAGTCCACTCTTCCCCCCAATACCTGATGGGAGCGACTTAGCAAATCGGCCAGTACGTTGAGACTCCCCGATATAAATTAGGGAAGAAGAGACACTTCTTGTTCTTCGCACCCTCTCAGGACTCTCTGTGCTATAGTATTGAGTTCTTTTCAGCCTGTTCCCCACTTGAGTTTTTCAGATACGACACGGCAATCACACTGTCCCTAAACATGGCCACTACTCTGTTGCGCACTAGGACTGAAAACAACTGAGGGCTTCCTTTACAGCCTTGATTTCCCAGAGATTTATTGACTCCCCCACCGAGGCCCGAGGCCTGGGTTTCCTCCAAGGTTGTTTCCCAACCTTGATCTGAGGCATCTGTTTACAGATGAACATCGGGAAGAGGGGAGTCGACAGACCTTCCCGGTGTCAGATGTACTTCTGACCACCACAGACGATCCACCAGGCAAGAATCGCTCCCGACTATAACTGCGTTCTCGTTGCAGAAGTCCCAGCGATTCCTGAGACATACCTGAAGAGAGCGCATCTAGAGACGAGACCCTGGAATTAAAAGAGAGAGAGAGACATTCTTCCTTAGAGGCTTCTCCAAGCTGGTACCGGCTGTTCCCTGCTGGACAGGAACCCTTCTACCTGCTGAAGAACCGACTGGATCCTCTCCAGGGTTGTGAAAACCCTCAAAGGAAGAAAGAGGATTCTCCTATCTAAATAGGTTAAAAATTCCATAAGAATTCCCTCACTCTTACTAGCTCCTCTAGAGAGGAGGCAAGGATCAACCAATCGTCTAGATACCTCAACACTCTGTACCCTCGACGATGCATAATTGCCGACACTGGAGACATGCGTTAGAAGCAACCATGTTTGTCATACTGGCTACATCATCATCCTTGAACAAAGAATTAGCTAAGGCTAATGGTGTTCTAAGCAATCCCTCTTAAGAACGTCCAGATACTGAGGGGGAAGATGACCAAGATAGAAATTTTGACTTTCCTGCTCCAAATGTCGCACACGAAGCCAAAGACATAAATTTATTAAGCTGCAAACAGCCACGGATCCAAAGGGACATAGCCGTCACTCTTTAGAACCCCATTACAGTAAACCTGACAGCATCCAGAGAGAGAGTACGCAAGAGCCTCAGTCTGATTATGCAACACATCCTCCAAGCACCTGCTTCCCTAAGAGAAGTCCCTACGAGCTGAGACGACGCTGGAGACCTAGACAGGATTGCCTCAACTGATCCGTTGAATGGCAACCTGAAACCTGCCGAAGGGTTACCTCGAGCTGCGTAAATCATCCTAGGCGGAGAAAGAAGAGAAGAGTCCTGTCTATTAGAAGCCACTACCGGGGCAAAATGAACGTCTGCCTCCTCCAAAGCCTGTCTGACCCAATCGCACTAAACCAGCCAACAAAAAGAAGAGGCAGGAGCTGGCTTAGTGTTATAAAAAGCTAAAAAAAAAAAAAAAAAAACTGAATTGACTAAATTGGGAGGTCTGGAGCTCTTGCTTGAGGTTAAGAAGAAGTAACATAATCAAGCATGCATCCTTAATTGTTACTGCTGGCAAGAGGACATTCTAATTTCGCCAGAATCTCCTGCACCTCCAGATAAGAATCCTGTTCCGCAATGTCCAAACGGTTTAAGACCGACAAAGGAGGAGGCACTGAACGAAGCCCGGACAGCGATGAAGAGTCCGCAAGTGGACCACCCTGACCAAAATGCTGCGCACCCACACCTAATCGGGTACCCGGAGCTGAATCAGCACAGTTGAACCCGCTGGGAAGAAGAGAAGGCTGAACCAAGAAAAACCCGGAGCCGATTCCCCATTATTACCAAGGGGAAGACGAGTGAGAGTAGCCAAACCCACATTGCTAAACCCTGGGGGAGGATGCGCAAACGAAACCGCTTGCAGAGGGACGGAAGTTGAAGAAAGAGGGAGAATGAAAGAGGTAGAAGCTACCCTCGGAGTTACCGCTGCAGAAAATGCAGGCAATGAAAGCCACGAACCGCTTGAAGAAGGTACTACAAGCCCTGCCAAAACCGCAGAGTGCAAACCCGAACTGGAAGCGACAGGCAAACCCTGTGAAATAACTGATACTACTGGAACAGCTGCTTGAAGCGGAAGCAAGGGGTTGCGTGTACCCAAAGGGATGGAACATGAGACGCCTGCGGCCAAATTCTGCCGAAACTGCGTTTTCACCTGTCCAGAAGCTCTTCCTACCGGAGAAGGCTGCACTGAGGAAGGAAAGGCGGGAGGCAGAGGAATAGCAGACACATAAAAAAAGTTACTTGAGAGGAGGAAAGCCAAAG